>NC_092640.1:33943355-34008697 GCF_039555335.1 Amphiura filiformis
TATTCTAACACATTGTTATTTAGTGTTGATGAAAATATTTGGCAAAAATGTTTGCACAAAATATTTTACATTTGAACATTTAGACATCTTAAAATGTGAATGTAGTGTATTTTCATACAAAACGTTTTCATGACCTTTATATAACCCGACATTTTAATGTTATTAAAACTTTTTTACCAAACAAACCCAAAATATAACCCATTTATAACGTTTTAAAAACGTGCTGTGTTTGTTGGGCTTAAAACGTTGAGAGCGCAGAGCATTACAACCATTGCCGAACAAACTATAGCCTAATGCTTTGCGCGCAATTTTCTTGGTATTAGTAGATCAGGAGCGGATCAGCTTAGACATTTTGGAGGACACCTTTCAAAATGTGTATAAATCTATATTTAAGCCGTTTGTTCCCCGGCCCCCTCCCGTCTTTAAAAGCTGCGCCGCTACGCCACTGATTCTTCTCTGATGTTAGATTTATTTACAGCTCTAAATATTCTACAACTTTACACATGTCTCTTTTTGTATTAAACTTTGTTGTTGAGCAGGATTAATTATAGATAACATCACATTCATTAAAATTTTAGAACTATTAAAGTACAGACAGTTGGGTGAAAATACGGTGTCTACTTTTCAAATTTTGTGTCCGCTTTTCTTTAATAATTTCGAATTGTTTTAAAAGGGTTCAGCATTTGTTATCAACCACTGTTGACTTGTTTTTGAACTCCAAGAGTTTGTTCTTTTGGCCACAAAAATGTAGCTTTTTTTTAAAATTTACGTTTACATGTTTAGCTAATTTTCTAAACCACTCCCGAATGTTTAAATGTCTAATCGACAGCAGCCACCGTGCATACATTTAAAATTTAGTATTTTGGTGGTAACATGGTGTTACAACCTAGGCCTATATTGAAAACTACAATCTTGGAAAAAAGTACTTGGAACGCTTGGCACACTCTGTCGAAATTACGTGCAGAATTTCTTATGATCATGGAAATGACGTATATTGTGCTTGGGAACAAACATGGCATCTATAACAATGATTTACCCTTCCTCTCCCCATCAATCAATGTTGGAACACTTTAGGAAACCGCTGAAGACATTGGCATTTCTCAACATTGCACGGCGGAGAGGTGGTGACAGTTTTCCATTCTTTACACGCAAGTAATCCAAGACTTTTTTCCAAGATTGTAGTAAAACCATGTAAACATGGTAAATTATATGCTCAGTTCTCTTGCCCAGTATTATAGTATGCCTCTTTCATTTTATTATGCCTTTGAACATAAAAACTGCAGCCATTTGGAAAATAAAAATACTAACCCCCCCCTTCCTCTTTTTTTTTTTTTTTTCTGAAAACCCGGACGTGAAACATGTTTGTTTGTTTTTTCTACTTAACCTTAAAGACCCATTCAGTTGACCAGGTAAACTTTCAAGGGCAACCCAATTATATAAGTAGGCTTAAAATATAATCAAGTCAATGTTCACCTCTATATTATACCATCCCAACTTTACACAGCTCCCAACTTAATGTGTTTTCCAGATATTTGAAGCGGCCTTATGAAACATGCTCTGCATCTGTGATGTTGTCTTTTCAAAGAGACTTCTTGTTTAGCATTATTTTTAATTAATGGTCAGTTGGATTGATTGTCATGCAAAATGGTTACTGTATAAGGTCATCTGAGGCAATAAACAAGATTAAGATCGAATTACATAATCTTTCTGGTTAACATGGTCCAGTAGGCCTACTACTACACGACTTTGTCATCATTCAGTGATTTGCTCATACCCGGAATAAAAATCATTCAGATTGTGGCACCTTTGTTTATGCCATAGACGTGACAAGACAAAATAAGACACTTTACATGAATTTGTAATTTATCTATAGAGAAGTTAGACTTCTCTGGCCCACTTGCCCATTGTGCATACTCTGGCTATTACATTTAAGCATAAAACTCCGATTTGTATCAACTTGTGCTCATTTGTTACATTTTCACATCTGATATTTTCAGTTACCGTACTCCCTCTGTTTGCTTAGCTTCCCAAGTGATTTTATTCGGGTTTTCGCGAAACTGGTAGATCAAAATACCACAATTGCAATGAAAATGGTCTCAACAAAATAAATTTATTTAATAAACGTTTTAAGAAGATGTTTTTTGTTTGCTGGGTATATAAACACAATTAATTACCCCTTTATTAAGAAGCAATAACTCAAAATCCCATTTTGAAACACATCCCACTTTAAAACTGAAACAGCAAAAAAGAACCCCATTTTAGTTATGGAAGTTTTGAAATCTACTGCTAAAAAGTTAAACAAAATTTATCGAAATATACGCATTTGTAGGTATACCAATAACTATCAGTGATAATACATTCCTATAATTTGGTATGATAAAGTCCGAGGGCACTCAACTTTATAGAAGTGGCGGGTATGTGCTTATTACCAGCGTTCCGAAGTAGGGGCATCGGTACAAAACGTTAAATTGTTCAAGGGGCCATTGAGTACAAACAAAATGAAAAAGGGTCATTGGTATAGTGAAAAAGGGGGTCATTGGGAATAAAATGTCAAAAAATGGGTCATCGGGTACAAAGAAAAAATGGAGCAAAATACTATTTCTTGTAACAAATTTACAATACAAATTTGCTGAAATAGCATACTTTTAACACTTGTGTTAAAAACATAAACATCTTCATATTCTTACATGTTTTAGTGTTATTTTTTTAGTGTTGATAAATTAACACCTATAGGTCTACATTCACTGTACAAACAAGTGTTTATTAAGTGTTCAAGTGTTTATTAAGTGTTGCCCTGCTGTTCATGCTGTTTTGCAGTGTATAATAACGGATTGTGTCAATTTTCCTGGTCGCGGCCTCATTCAAACCCTAAATTTTAGTATCTAATTATTTCACAATCAAATAAAATGAGTTCCTGTTAACATGATCAACACTATTTTGGGTTAGCATTTGACAACTTCCGTCCAAAGATGTTGATCAGTGGACGTGGTCAGTAATCAGTGATCTCTATACAGCGGTATAGAGATAAATCTTTCCGGAAAAATAACTTCAAGGCCTTGTTGTCAAAGCCAGAAAGATGGTGTAAACAGTTTAGGATATTGGGTTTGTGGTTTGTGGAATAATTAGCTAGGGGGGCAATACTTGTTTTGGCAATCCAAATATAAGGGGGGCTTTTGGTAAGCCAAGGGAGCGATATTTGGCAGTTGGCAATGCATACATTCACGGGGCACCTTTAGAATAAAACGCCCCAAAAGGGCTTTATAGGAAAACAGTACTACGGTTGCAACGCTATTATTAATCGCTCCGCTCGGATTATAGATCATTTTTAACCGTTTGCAAATTGGCAAACCAAACATTTGGCGCGAAGGGCGATGGGAGAGATATTTTGGCATGCCGAGAATGGGAGGCAATTAATTTTTGGCACGCCAAAAATGTCCCATGGAGGCTCATAATCATTGCACAACCCCTAACACACAGAACGCTAGCCAGTCGATGGCTATTGTTAAACAAGACTCACTCGGTCACTTAGGCGGCGCTTGAAACGATCGAATTCGGCGTTGAAATTAGCAAAATATTTAGTTACACCTTTTCACTTCATAATTATTTTTCTCGGTCAAATGAAAAGCAATAATTTTCATTTCTTCAGTGAATGTCAGAAGAAGACTAAAATGCTTGATACTGACAGGTATTTTTTTTCAAACCTTGGTGTTAACGTTAGGTGTGAAATTTAGGTTTCTAGTGTAAGATTTTCTATTTTCACAGGTTCAACTTGTCCCGTGAGCTTTTTTTGTGTCAACGTTTTTGCTTTTCAAAGTAACATAAAACGAAAGATATCCTCCAACATTTTAAAGCACATCATATACACTCTCAGAAAAAAAGGTGCTACGTAGAACCTTTTTTTCGTCCTGTATGTAGAACCCTAAGCAGTAATAAGTTCTAAAAAGAACCTAAAAAGATGCTATAAAGAACCTTAAAGATTTAAATAGGCCTGGGGACATTCTAATTCATTCATTCAGGGACTCATTACAAAGTTCAGAAAAGTAAAACATAGTGTTAACCCTTTTTGTACTAAAAAATCATTTTCTTGGATAAAAAACTTTTTTTTCTGTTCTACGAAGAACCCTTTGAGGGTTCTTTCTTTAAGATTCCTTAAGGGTTCGTCAAGCTTAAGGTTCTACAAAGAACTCTTTTCTTGGGTACAGAACCTTTTTGAATGGGGTTCTTTGTAGAACCAAAAAAGGTTCTGTAGCCAAGAAAAGGGTTCTTTGTAGAACCTTAAGCTTGCAGAACCTTTAAGGAATCTTAAAGAAAGAACCTCAAAGGGTTCTTCGTAGAACAGAAAAAAAAATGTTTTATCCAAGAAAATGATTTTTTAGTACCAAAAAAGGTTAACACTACGTTTTACTTTTATTAACTTGGTGATGAGTCCCTGAATGAATGAATTAGAATGTCCCCAGGCCTATTTAAATATTTAAGGTTCTTTATAGAACCTTTAAAGGTTATTTTTAGAACCTTTAAAGGTTATTTTTAGAACCTTATTACTGCTTAGGGTTCTAAATACAGGACAAAAAAAGGTTCTAAGTAGCACCTTTTTTTCTGAGAGTGTAGGGCAATATGTCATAGTTTTGTCAGAATTTCGGTTTTGATTGCACCATTTTTCAATTCCGACTACCAATTTTGTCAAGATCAATTTGCGAATGTACCTATGGATAGATGATTTTGCAAGTCACAATAGAAATATCGATTATTTCTGCTGGTTATAATTAGAAATGAAGTACTGGTTGGACATTTTGCCAGTCGGAAGTGAAAAAGGTGAAATCAAAGGGATATTCTGATAAAACTATAATATATAGACCCACACGACGTGCCTTACAGAGGTGGGAAATATATTTCTTCGGCGAACTATATTAGTTTGAAACGCAAACAAATTAATTCCAAAAAAAGCTCACGGGCGAAGTTGAGGCCTGTAAAAATCAAAAAATCTTACACCGAAAGACACAATTCCATGCCTAATTTTACACCCAGTTTTTTTTAAAATGGTATATTTTTAACTGACATTACTGAAGATGTATCTCTGAATTGTCCTGATTTCAACATGTATCGATCGACTTTTAGCGCGACTATGCATAACAATAGAGACTGGTCAGTGGCGTACTGAGTGATGTACGAAATGTATCTGGTCGGCCCAATGCATTGTGGGATAACAATGGTACTTCCGCTAGGGGTGTGGTATGATACATGGTGAGCATGCTATAAGGAGGACAGTACATGTATAAATTGGACAGTTTTAGCTGGAACATCATTAGTGTCGTTCTATTAGGCCTAACTGGTTTGTCAGCTCTCAATCAAGGACATCATCACCAACCACATACACCCTTCCAACAGGGATCAGCATTTTGGACTATAATTGTAGTAAGTTTATTTTAATTATATGTTTTTACCTGATGAATTTTAATGTTTGACGAAAGAGTTTATTGACGTTTGCTGCTATTGTCTAAAGCAAGTAGAGAAAATTCCGAGAAAAAATAGCAAGGTCTTCTATTTCTGTATAGACGAATCCAACGAGCCAAGTGATGGTCGGAATTCATTCGGCCATAGGGCCTACTGGGTCCCCTCCGCACCAAACTGGTGTTGTGATTACCCAATTGGGTGGATTAAAGCCGCTTTAAGTTATATAAACGACGTTAAATTGTATTATCTCTCGTTGTATTGTGTCGAAAACTTTCATCATTCTTTTGTCTATGTGTAACACGGGTGATGAAGTGCAGTTTTATTTAAAATCCCCGCCAAGGCCGCAACATTTCACATTTCAAGTGGGATGGACCCAATGGGGACCCAGTTATGGCGGCCATTGAGGTGTATAGGAATGTGTGAATATAGATTGGTCAATACAAACAATGTATGCCATCTAATGTGTAAAGATAGATGTACCAATAACTTACTCGAGATCTCTAGCTTCAAATTTACGCACGATAGTTACGCATTCGATTGTGAAGCTATCGGTGAGCAAACTCGTGTCTGCTTAAAAAAACTGACACATATAGGCCTACTACTTCCAGCAAACAAAAAACATTTTCGACATTATTCGCTGAAGATTAAAAAGGATGCCATGCAGAAAACGTTTAAATGTCGGTATATTTAAAGGATATATAAAGGGAATAAAACGTTTTTATAATATTCAAAAACATTTTTTTGATAACTTACTGCAAATATTCTTTAGAATACAATATTTTACAAGAACATTTTGACAACGTTTAAGGTGGTACTACATCCCCTGATAAATTTGTGACTAATTTTACAGTTTTCTCAAAAATAACTATACACTGGTAACAAAGGTTATGTATATTATATGGGCAAGGAATCCAATTACTTCACTGAAATTTCAGTGATTCAAGACAAGTGGTTCATTATATATGTTAAGAAATGAGGTACATTCTAGCGGTACCTCTATTCTTATCATAAATAACGTACCGCTTGTCTTGAGTCACTGGAATTCCAGTGTAGTAACTGGATTCCTTACCTCTATGATTTGATATACATCTTTTTTGTTACTAGTGTGTTATTATTTTTTTTTTGAGAAAAATGCAAAAATAGTCACAAATTTACCACAAGGGTGTAGTACCCCCTTAAAAATGTGGTAGTGTACTTTCATACAAAACGTTCTAAAAACGTTTTCAATACCTTTATCTAGAGTCCTAAGTTTACCGTTTTCTAAAATCCATTTTCCGTGTTGTAAAATTTGTACATCCGTGTCATGAATAAAGCTTAAAATGTATAAACAATGATATTAATTTCACAATAAAGTGTTCAATATCGCGATCAATATGCTCTGATTGGAATATTCTCACAATAATAGGCCGACTGTTACGATGTTTGGAGGGATATAGGGGGTATTATAAAAACAGTATTTTTATCATAAAAATTGACATACACAACTCATGATTGTTTTGAACATTTATTTCTCTTATCTTTTAACAATTTTTGTCACATCATACAAAAATGTCATTTTCCGTGTTGTACCTCCGATTCCGTGATTTTCTTCCGTTTTCCGTAAAACGGAAAACTTCGGACATTTTTGTCATATTAACATGTTTTTAACAAAACCAAAACCCAAAATATACCCTATTTAAAACATTTTAAAAACGTGTTGTCGTGGTTGTGTTTACTGGTTACTATTTCTTACTACTTACTACATTCGACACCGGGTTTTTATGGTTTATTTGCAAATTATGAGTTTGGTTTTTAAAAACAGTATATTCATATCGCTAGTATTACTTTTATTTGAATATTAAAATCTATTCAATTTTTACCGCTATTCAAAATAAGCTTCATAAATGTCGTACAACAATTGCTGTGGTTCTTGATACGTCACTTAAAGTTACGCGTTGTAAACTAATTATCAAGCTACATTAAGGGCTGGGGTATGAACGTTTGGACAGTATTTATTTTGGGACATTAGAGCACATCAGACATATCGAATTGCATTCTGAATACGAAGAATGTCATTCTGATATCAAATAATTTTGAATTTTGAAATTCGCAATTTAATACACATTTTATGGCAAATCATTAAAATTGATATTTTTGATATTTAACAGTACTTGAAGTAAACTTTATAAATCTGATGATTTATACTTAAAGTGTATGTAGGTGGGTTGAAAAGCCGACGATCAATTGAAAATGTTGACCTTTCGTATTGAAGATATGGATTTTTTTTCCCAAAACACCAAAAAAAATTAGGTCTTTTTAGGAAAAAATCCATATCTTCAATATGAAAGGTCAAAATTTTCAATTGACCGTCGGCTTTTCCTCCCTGCTACATACACTTTAAGAATATATCATTAGATTTATATAATTTACTTCGAGGACTGTTATATATCAAAATTCGAAAAATATCAAATTTTTATAATTTGTCATAAAATTTGTATTATATTGTGATTTTCAAAATATGAAAATTATTTGATATCAGAAAGACATGCTTCGTATTCAGAATGCAATTCGATAGGTCTGAGGTGCTCTCTCATGTGCCATAAAAATACTGTCGAAACGCAATAAACGCTCATTTTAGATCCCTTAAGGGAAGGGGTATGAACGTTTGGACAGTATTTATTGTGGGACATTATAGCACATCAGACATATCGAAGTGCATTCTGAATACGAAGAATGTCCTTCTGATATCAAATAATTTTGTTTTTTTGAAATTCGCAATGTAATACACATTTTATGGCAAATCATTAAAATTGATATTTTTGATATTTAACAGTACTTGAAGTAAAGTTTATAAATCTGATGATTTATATTTAAAGTGTATGTAGGTGGGATGAAAAGCCGACGATCAATTGAAAATTTTGACCTTTCGTATTGAAGATATGGATTTTTTCCCAAAACACACACAAAAAAAATAGGTCTTTTGGGAAAAAATCCATATCTTCAATATAAAAGGTCAAAATTTTCAATTGATCGTCGGGATTTCCTCCCAGCTACATACACTTTAAGAATATATCATTAGATTTATAAAATTTATTTCGAGGACTGTTATATATCAAAAATTTGAAAAATATCAAATTTTAATAATTTGTCATAAAATTTGTATTATATCGTGAATTGCAAAAATTAAAATTATTTGATATCAGAAAGACATGCTTCGTATTCAGAATGCAATTCGATACGTCTGAGGTGCTCTCATGTCCCACAAAAATACTGTCGAAACGCCATTTATAAACGCTCATTCTAGACCCCTTAATATAAGGGGGAATTGAATATTAACATGAACTTTGCTGTTGCTGAAGAAAAAAAGATGTATTACACATTCATACCGGCCTTTTTTTTGACCCTATGTCCATTTTCATTCATATTCCAAGCGAAGCGGAGTCTTGAACTGGTTTGTTATCTTTGCTTCTACAACTATTTCTGGGAGGTTGTTCCATTCTGAAATCACGCGGATTAGTAGTCGAGAAGAAATTCTTCCTGCAGTTTAGGTCCTTCTTCAGTGCCGCTGACTTAATTGAAGTTATGTCCTCTATCTATGCCTCTGGGTTGGGTATTCAAAGTGAAGAGCTTTGTTGATGTAATACCTTCACGTCCTTTCATGATCTTGAATGTTTCAATTAGGTCCCTAGCTTCTTTATAATCTCCTTTGCTTCAGGCCATACAGCTTCATCTGCTGTAGTCTTTCTGGATAGCTCAGATGTTTAATGCTCGGGATGAGTTTTGTGGCTCTCCTTTGGACTTTCTCCATCATAATAATATCATTCTTGTGGTACTTGTGTTATGGACACAGTGCTTGGACTGAGTACTGCAGGTGAGATGCTGTTCTTGTCAAAGCGAATACCGTAAAACCCCGTCTACAAGCATATAGTGTGCTTCTGATGAAGGCTACATTAATCCAGTCGCCATTATGGAGTTTGAGAAAATAAATTACGGATCCAAGCATATACAAACAAGTATTATTTTAAGACCGATCAATTGTATTGGTATATTAACGCTTGCTTCGAATTAATTAAGCTTTTATAAAAAACACTATATATGCTTGTAGACGGGGTTTTACGGTATTACTCTTCTTAAAGGGGTATTTTGTGATTCTAGTATCCTCTTTGTATGAGATTTTGTCAGTAGATATCCACGATAAAATGCTTATTCCTAAAATTTCAGTTCATTGATTCCAATTTTGCATCTACGAGTTATGCATGATTATATGTTACACTGCTCCATAGGCTACTCACTGTGCTGTAATTTCGTTCTGTTAACCAGAACATAAATACAATTTTGACGATATGTTTGTTGAACGAATTAATCTGCACGAAATTTTGTATATAGGCCTATACCTTTCCAGTGATATAAAAATCTGAACTTTTGCTGTGAAAAGAGGGGCATAGCTGTGCATCGCGAAATGCCTTCGTCTAATTATTCGCCGCCGCTGCACACTGCCTACTTGTCTTGCCACCTTCCGTAATTATCACTCCAAAATCTTTCTCTTCCGTGCCATGTGGCATAAGCCTTTGTATTCAGTGCTTTGGTTTGTATTACCCGTGTGCATTCGTTTTCACTTATTTGCACTGAGCAGTTATGATTCAGACCATATTTGGGCCTCCAGGTCTTCCTGCTGCGGTTGTGTTACTATCTTCTTCACCAACCATCTGCCTGTACACCTTGTTGTCGTCGGCAAACATCTTGACTTCTGATTCAACGTTCTCCGGCAGTTCGTTGATGTAAATTGCGAACAAGATTGGTCCAAGAACTGACCCCTGTGGTACACCACTAATAACATCTGTCCAATCCGACTCTGCATCTCATACTGCCACTTTCTTCTTTTCTAACAATCAGGAAGTCACTTATCCAAGCACACACCTTCTCTGAATTCCGTATACCTGTAACTTTAGCAGCCTCTTGTGTTGAACTGAATGAAATGCTTTTGAATAGTCAAGATAAATCATGTCAACTCCCCTTCATCATCAAGCATGCGTGTCACATCTTCAAGCGTTTCCAGAAGATTGGTTAGGCACGGTCGCCCCTTCATGAATCCGCGTTGATCCTTGGATAATAAATCAATTGCTTCAATGCATGTTCCAAAATAATCATTTTCTTTCATGCCATTTCTAAAGAGCAAATCAGTTTTCAATCAAACCAATTAAAGGGGGTATTTCATGATAGCATCTAGGGTATGGTTCAACCACTAAAAAAGGCTTTTACATTTCAATTGATTCGAACAGTAATTTGCGAGCTACGCATACTTTTGACAAAATAAATCAAACTTATTTATTTATTTTACTTTACATGTGTATACTACAGTGCCGCTACTGTGTTAAGATTACAAATTGGACAATATCTTTGTCAAATAGCCGAATCAGCAGGAAAGCTTATGCATCATGATGCAGTGTAAACAAAGCCTCAACTTTGTAGAGTAAGTCGTGGCTGTGAATCATGAAGTGCCCCTTTAAAGGGGGGTAACCCTATTGGTTTTGGATATGGATTGTCTTTAAAATTACATAATAATATCAAATATCTCCCCTTTATGCTGCTTTGTAAAACGAGAGCATTTTCAACGTAAATGTGAATAAATAGCCAAATTTGCAATCCAATACCTTGTATACGTGAATTGCATTCTGGGTAGGCATGCAACAACAACAATTCCCGTTCGTATGACGAATGCTGACATGCTGCAATGCCCGGCCCGTATTGAACGGAAAATATTTGTTGTTTTTTTGTTTTTTTTGTTTTTTCGTAAAAAAAAAAAAAAAAAGGAAACAAAATATATTTCCCTTGCAATATGTACATTTCAAATGAATATAAAAAGTTTGGGTTAAAATGGAGAGGAAAAAAACCTTCCGATACCGGGTTTTTAGGTACCTCTCGGGTAAAAGAACGGCGCGCTAGCCAATTGAGCTATTTCACCAACTGAAATAATCAAGGAATTGTTTTAATTATATACGGCGGACCGTCTCCTCAGCACTTAGCGTAGTCTCCTACACAGCCAGTTTGCGTCGGTCTGACACTCGTCGATCCTCGTGATAGCCACATACAGTCTGGCCGCGAGACTACACTTAGCGTAGTTCGCTTTTTTCTCTTCCCATGATCCGAAGAAATTTTTATTGTTTACAAACTGGTAACCTGTAAAACCGCTGTGATTCATGATTTCTCCGGAAATACATCGACTTGGAGCGTCAAATTTCAGGATAGTAATGAGAAAAATAGTATCTATTATGTGATACCAAAACCTCATCAACAATGAAAAAAATCGGGGGATGATGCTGTCGATCGGGTTACGGACCTTTAATTGAAAGGGTATTATGTAACATGGCGTGACATCAAGGTTTATTTTTGACAGAGGATATAGATAACACAATGACACGTGCAGCGAAATACTCAATCATGTGCAGATTAAAATAAAGATTCTGATCGGTCATTTAGCTGCACGTAGCTTGAAAGAAGCTACGCGTAGCTAGCTGCACGTCATGACTTTGATGGCTTGTCATAAACGTTTGCCGTTTTGTTTTAGACCATAACAAGCAGGGGAAAATTCTTAAGATTATTTAGCATTGTGTGACGAAGCCTGTTCACATGTGAAAACGATGTACTAGTCTAGTTCCTTTTAACCAAATTACATGGTAGCCATACTATTATCCGTTAGACACGATTTCAGACGGGGGAGGTAAGGATAAGGCAACTTTCAAGGGGCAAACTTTGACAAAAATGTGAAAAATAAAAAGTAAAAGGCCTAAAATCTTAAATATCAGGGCGGCCCACAGGGATGGGGGAGCTTCCCATCCTCCCCCGCTACGCCACTGCTCACACTCTGATTTGCCATTATTTCAGACAAGGAAGAGAGAAGAAAAGATCGTTAACCATGGCGACCGCAAAAGTAAGTATAATAATAATAGTTTCATCTTATTTTGACATAGGGTAATTTGGGGGTAAGTGGGACCGTGGGGTAAGTGGGACACTTACTATACTCTTCTCCATTTGCAGCACTAAATCTGCCAATACGATACCGAGTGTCCCACTTACCCCATTGCAATTATGTATTTTAAAGTTTCATACTAGCATAAGTTTATTTGGTATTTGAGACGCGGAAGATGTTTGAGACCAGCACTACCTTGATGTGGTGCCAACTTCGAGGAGTTATTCAAGAATGTGATTTCCAAATATTTGAAGATCTTTGTTGAGAATTCAAGGACACTATAATTGAGAGATAATATACATTTGATTTACCACAAAAAGAATAAAAAGAAAGCTTTTTATAAGCCTGATAACAGAAAATCATGATGAAATTATGCAAATTGATTGATGCTGATTTTTAGGATAGCCCACTTATACCATGCTTACCATTACCCTACAACAAACCCATTTGCGGTGGGTGGTCATTGGCTCTTGAAATGAATTTTGATTCAAACAAAAACAAAATTAATATATTAAATTGCATATCGAGGTTTAAAGCCAGAACTGTTTATGTCCATTTTTGGCCAAAATGAGTTAAATTCACTATTAGGTATGTTTATGGATAATCTTTCTTTGGTAGAGTGACCCCCCCCCCCACCCGGGGAGTGACTAAGTCCAATAGTGAAGAGGGTGCCATAGCAATGTCAATAGTGTTCATCCAAACTTTCATTTTCGTCTTTCTCAGAATGACATTTTTGGACATAGACAATTCTGGCTCTAAGCCCTTGATATAATGTTGCCAACAAACTCAAAAATTAACTAATCCTGAACATGCATATTGAATGACTTGATTAGGCCTATTGATTCTGTGACTGAAAGTCGATTTAAATTTTTTATTATTATTTTATTTATTTATTTATTTGTTTATTATTTGTATGTTAGATCGTGATCTACGCAGACTCCAACTACGAGGGAACTTCACGCGAACTCTCGTCAGATGTGACCAGTCTGAGTGATGTCGGATTCAACGACAGAATCTCTTCAATCAAGGTCTTCGGCAGTGTGTAAGAATTATTTTTTCCTTTTTGGCGCCCTCTACGGAGGCGCCAAAATATAGGCATGACTTTGTGATTCTTTGTGAAAAGCTTCTAATTTCACTCTTGCTAGATTGACTTCGCAATTGTTTTGCTAAAATTATGCCCAGCTCAGAAATAAAACCACAATTTGCTTGGATTTTATTTTATTATTGTTTTCTGATATGCACAGGATAAAATGGTGAGCGTATATTCTTTGTTTAAAATACAAAATTAGGATTTATAAAAACACCAAATAAATCCTGACCTTTGTATGGGTTCAACCAGTTTACCGTGTGCCTTAGAAACCCGATAGACGGTGACATTTGACCATACACTAGGATCCACAACATGCTCATCTATCATGGGAACAGTTCTTATTAGCCCTAATACATTTGTAGGCCTACTTTCATCCTTTGAAAATTTGGGTACACAAACTCATACTCTGCAACTTGAGGTCAAATTTTGCACTATGATTATGTAATTGAGGTTATTGGACTATGCCATTGGGATGAGACTATTGTGGTCCATAGTGATTATAGATCAATTAACGAGGACTCTACTGATGGCTTTTGTTTGCTAATTACCATAGAATCTATATAGCGGTTATTGCCAAAGTTGCAATATGGTGGCACAATTGGGCGGAAAACTGTATGCAAACAACACGGCATATTAATTATACATGTTCTACATTGTTGTATTTTAAAACACTGAAGACCAAAATTGACGTTATTGCCATGATTGGATCATGGAGGTAGTAAGCCTACTACAACTCTGGCGGAAATTCGTTGCCACACCAGGGCCACACCAGCACGTTCTGGTGTTAAAAGCACGCAATCGAAGCTAAATATGGGATAGTTCCGTACTATTTTGTATAATAGTTGCAAATGCACATTCAGATTACACTTGCCCTTCCCCACCCCCCCACCCCCATTTTCCAATGTTGGGAGACTGTAATGTAGAAATGATGACGATTTTGTCCAAATCAACATTGCAATAGGGGAGCGGGGAAGGATGTTGGCCAATTAACGCTCAGGTGTGGCAACATTTTTCGCCAAGGTTGTAGCTATACTACCTCCATGATTGGATTAAGTAAATAACTAAATCCTGTTATCTACCCAGCAATGTTTGCTTATCATAATAATTGTAACAAACTGTAGACAGAAAAGGCAAACAGACAGAAATTTAGAGTTTTAAATTAGAGAGTTGACAGGAAGTTGTAAGAGTTAAATTGTTATGGATATGATTGGTGTAAGAACGAAAAAGTTGAATGTCAGATCAAAGTCATCCGAGGTGAATTAAGTAATGTCAATCACAAATTGTTACAGGTCATTTGAGGTGGACTAAGTTTATATTTGGATTGTCAGAACACCTTCCCCAATCAGACACATTTCTCTTGTTTGGCTTGACTTTGCAAAGAGCGTCTAATTTCGGTCTTGCTAGATTTACTTCGCAACTGTTTTGCTTAAAAGTATGCCCAGCTTAGAAATAAAACCACAATTTGCTTGGATTTGATTTTATTATTGTTTTCTGATATGTTCGGGATAAAATGTTGTGCGTATATTCTTTGTTTAAAATACAAAATTAATGGACTTCTTTCTATGCTAATATTACATTATTGTTTTAAAGAGAAAAAAAAAGTATCCAAACAGTTGGGCGCCCATTCCTTTTTTAAAGGAATTTTTATTTGTTTTTGTTTGCTTGATGTTGTTTAGTTGTTCGTGATAATACTTTTGAATATATCACACACTTGAAAAATTTGCACAGTCAGTAGGCCTAGTTTTTGACAATTATTTTGCAGGGAGTGTTTGCGATTGAGTAGAATTTTGTGAAACTTTCAGATTGCTCAATATTACCCAGTTCATGAGTTTACTCCCTGCGCAAGCCTATTAATGAATAAGCTTTTATGGCAAGCCATGAGTGCCACAACGCAGCTAGTTACGTACAGGTTATTCAAAACTGTTTTGGTCAATCCAAAACATACTACCTGAGGATGGTAACAGATCGTCACCATGGTTACCATGGTTAGAGGAAATAATATTTGCAACAAAACTGTAAATTTTCCTTCATTTGTAGTTTCCGCTAAAAGTTTTAAATCTTAATTTTGTTCATGTAGAGCCTATGTAAGTGAGTGTGGTAAGCGGGTATGATGAGGGTATAATTCAAGCAGGGTCATAAAATATCTGGGGGGGTGTATGCGATATCGCCAGTTATCACGTCGCCATTGGATTAACACGAAATCATGAAATCTTCACAAACAACTCTAAATGTGTTATGTGGTGTCAAAGTAAAATTATGTAATTCTAAAAACCGTTGGGGCACAACAAAGTGCCCCACTGTAAGTAGGCCCCTTGTTGTTTTTCAATTTGTAAGGGCGCACCATTATATTTCCAGGGGGGGCATGGGAGTTTTTGAAAAAAACTTCGCCCACTAGTGAGACGAAAAAAACAAACTTTGCCCACTAGTGAGACGAAAAAAAAAAATTGCCCACTAGTGAGACGAAAAAAAAAAAATTGCCTCAATGATGAATTAAAAAAAAAAAATTTCCCCCACCCAACTTTGTATAAAAATTTACATTAAAATTGAAAAAAAAAACTTCACCGCCGAAGGCTAGGCGCAGAAAAAAAAAAAAAAAAATTTGGTGCTCTCGGAGGCGAAAACAAAAAAATTCCGCCTGACCCAAACTCCCATGCCCCCCCCCCCTGAGAATCTAATGGTGCGTCCCTAACTGCTAACCGTCTATTTTGGACGTGCTGTCAGCCTTTTGGTTTCGTCAGCCTCTTACGTCGCGTGTCCTATACCGCCTGATACAAGATCACTTTGCATGGAGTAATCTGATGGTCGTCTGATCCGCAGCCTAAGGATGATGATGATGATGATGACGACGATGACGATGACGACGATAATGATTTTTACAATGTACATATGTACCGTAAACGTTCGCCTAATGGCGCTTTTGGATTCTTAGAAATGTGAGAGCGCCATCCTTGTAAAATCTCAACAGCATTAAGGATACGTGTATGTTAAATTGAGCAACCTGGACATAATGCCTACAAATATCGTGACATGACCCAATACTTTAGGTCACTAGGTTATTTGCTAGAGCAGCAAATGTTTTGGGGTTTCTTCAGGTATTCTTTCTTAAAGTGCCATTGGACTTAATTTGTAAATCGATTCATACATTATACCTAACTCATTTTGGTAAATCTCTTTATAACATTGTAATTTCTTCATATTTTTGTAATATTCTTCAGTTCAAAATTACAGCCTTCTATTGTCTGACCCGTTAGCTCAGTCGGTAGAGGGTCCGCCTTGAATGGTGAATGGTACTGGTTCGAATCTTGATTTCTGTCCCCACTTTTATGTGAAGAAGCATCAAGAAATGTTTTTGGATTTTGTCCCCATTTTACGAACGAATATTGTGAATTTATTTTAATTTAATTTTAATTTTCTTATTTTTTTTAGATAAATAGGCACTGCGAACAAACGGAAACAAAAACCGCTGACAAAATTTGCTCCACCTGCTACCTATCAATGCGTGCTATATTCCACTACATTTAACAGTTAAATGACCTTTGAAAAATAGAACGGCCTCAATGTTTCAAATTGCGTAAATATTACTTTATTCATTTATGCATTATAAATGATCAGCTATTTTTCTTTTCTTAAAAGCATCGAACCCAAGTAGATCAGACCATTGATCATATAACTATCAGACCACGAAGTAGTTACGTAACTCCGTGATGGTATCGGAACCAAGCACTGTTTGTATGGCGATCATTACGATCACGCTATTTTGGTATGCCTTTTTTGTGTACTGATTGTTTCGATCGTGGTTCATTACTTAAGCGCGTGATCCCGTTGACATAGTAACATTACGTAACTTCGATACCGGGCTTCGATACTGAATAGTTGTTGAGTGCACATAATATGGAAAGCCATTGGGGTATTGTGTGCCTTCCAAAGCGCCTTATAACATGTTCTCATTGTGTTGTGGAGTCCTAGCCAGTATTCAATGATAGCTATAGAGGCCTTGCGTTTATCGATTGGCTCCAAACAAAGGATTTGAACCGGTTTCTTCCCCGTAATCATGGCGCAGTGCAGTCCATTCAATCAAATGTTGTCATCAACCTATTTGATCGTAGTGCATTTTGTTATGTAGGTGAGACGAACTGTCGCGGTAGATGCAATCATGCTTTTGTTGAATGCATTTGAGTAGTCCGCCATATTTACGGGATGATACGTCATATGCACAGCCTCTATTCAGTTGGTCGTTGTATGATTTTGTTCGTTCACTCATTCAAATTTTATTTATATCATTTGAAGACTGAGCCTATTATGACACATCCTCCGTGGAACAATTTCAAACAAATATAGCTAGGGATTATTGGGGTAGAGGTTATCTTTTGAATCCTCTTAGAGGGCTATCATTTATTTCGGAAGGGGGTCCCAAATTTACAAAAAGTCTGCGTCAATAAAATTGCGCACCCCCCTATTTCGACAACAAAAATTGTATGATCCCAAACCCCAACATTGTATTGAAATCAGTCTTTTTGAATAAAATAACACTTTCTGTGGTCATCGTGTGACTCCCTACATTTTGGTCATAAAACATTTGATCACCCCTCCTATTATTCTTTCCAAGACTTTATGACCCCCGTATATTTGGGACCCCCCCTTCGAATAAAATGATATACCGCTTATGACCACTGATGCATAGGCAAGGACACTCGCGCGAATTGAAAGACTTGTCGCACGCGACAGTTCGTCTCACACACATAACAAATGCGTATACAATCAAATAGGTTCATTACAACATTTGATTGAATGGATTGAGTTACTCTAAAATGAAACGATAAAAACAAAGAATCATGAAAAAGACACAAACAAGATAAAATAATAAAATAAAATAAAAAGATAAAATCAAGAAAATAGAGAATAGAATAACATTTCCTCAAATCAGAAAAAAAAACCATTGAAAGACATCATAATCTGTCAGAAATTACTGCATGAGATTCGAACCATCAATCTTCTCCACAAGTTCTCTTTATACTCGCACTATAGTCTAATGATCTGCTCACTGGGCCACAACGTATCAGGTGAATGATTACCGCATTATCATGAACAAGTTTGTTCGATCTTGTTCATAATTGTATGTGTCGATAGGTTTCACCCTTTAACTACACGTACCCTTAATGATCAGTGACAATAGTCGGCTTTTACAGGGATGGCGCTCTCTCATTTCCATGAACTCCATAGCGCCATTAGGCGAACGTTTACGGTATATGGATATTTTTTTACCTATGATCATTATTTCTGTTTTTGGCAGATGGGTCGGCTACAAGGACAACAATTTCAGTGGCAGACAATTTATATTGGAAGAGGGGGAGTACCCAAATCCAGGAAGCTGGCATGGATCCCACGACGAATTGTCTTCCTTGAAGAGACTCAATACGGTAGGAGTTAGCGATAACATAATTTGATTCCGATCTTGTCCAATATTTCTTTTCTCAAAACCCCGCACCGACTTTTTCTCAAAAGTGGGGCCAGGGCCGTTTCGACCATTATGCCAGGTAAGGCGGTCGCCTAGGGCGGCAAACGCAGAGGGCGCAAAAAAAAGGCGAAAAAAAAAAACGCGCGTTTATGACACCAAAAGGTGCTGAATTCACTATACTTCAAGAATTGAAACTGGGGAGTTTTCAAGGGTGTAACCCCCTTAACACTTTTTTGGTATGCTTTGGTGGGGCGACAGGGAGAGGCTTTGCCTAGGCCGGCAAAATCCTTAGGAACGTCCCTGAGTGGGGCCAGGGTTTATTTCGGACATCAAATTTAACAAAACGTCAGAAATTACAGTGGTCATAAACAGATAAGAGAACTTTGTTGTTTGAAAAAATAAAATAGCTTGAATTCAAAACAACAAACGAGTGGAATTTAGAAATGATATGTCCAGTGCATTATCATACATACATACAAATTATTTATGACACGCTGTTTCATAGATATCACAGCGTGTGTGATGATACACTATAATATTATAATTATTTATTTTTATTTTTCGGCAACATGTAGGGCCGTAAGTGAAGGTGACAAAGTATTGGTTTGCTTTATCCATCACTCAAAATCGCCTGCAAAAAAAATGTGAGGAATGAGAATTTAGGGGTCTTAGAGGTGAAATTATAAAATTAAGAGTCTTTCGGAGTTCTTTTTTGGTTAAATTTAGGGGGTATTTCCAAAACGGGGATCTTTCCGGGGCCGGGCGAGCACATGGTCATCATGTGTTAAGTGCCCTCCCGGGCAAATCATCCATGTTAACGCAAAACTTGGTCCACTTTAAAACAAAATGAGGAAAAAACATGAATGGAGAGCAAAATTTAACGTTAACTGTTAAATTTTAACTTTGACTTCTAATTTTTTTTCCATGCAGGACCATCTGTCAGAACCTCCAAATATTGTACTCTATGGGGATAGCAACTACGGAGGCAATCACGCCTCATTTCAATACGCGATTGACAACCTAGGATATTATCATTTCAATGATGAGACGTCCTCTATCGTTGTCAAAACTGGAACGTAAGTACATCCGACATTTTTATTTTATTTTTATAGGGGGGGGGGGGTCAACCCCACCAATAAGCCTCCGACCCCCATTAAGCTCCAACAACCCCTGTTTGTTTTACCCCCAGGGAGAGGTAAAATTACCAAACGGCATGCCAAAAAATGCTTGCTCCCCCTCTCGGCCTGCCAAAAATCGCCCCCTCGGCATGCCAAAAAATCTCTGCCCCCACTTTGTACATGCCAAATTTTTGGGATCCCAATTTGCAAACCTTAAGGGATCGGATAGCGACGTTTTCATGTACGTATTTTTTGTGGGACCTGAGAGCACATCAGACATATCAAATTGCATTTTGAATATGAGGAAGTAATTTTGATTTCGCGATATAATACACATTTTCATATGGCAAATGATTAAAAATGATATTTTTGAAATTTAACAGTCCTCGAAGTAAATTGTATAAATCTAATGTCTAATCTAGTGTATGTAGCTGGGATGAAAAGCCGGCCCATCATTTGAAAATTTGACCTTTGTATTGAAGATATTGATTTTTCCCCAAAACACAAAAATGTAGGTTTTTTTGGGAAAAATGCATATCTTCACGTTTACTTCGAAGAATTTAATAGTAAAAGTATAAAAAATATCAAATTTTAGTAATTTGTCATACTAATTTATATTATATCGCTAATAAAAAAAAAAAATCAAAATTATTATATCAAAAGGACATTCCTCGTATTCAGAATGCAATTTGGTATGTCTGATGTGCTATCTGATTCCTTAAATGGTCTAGATATATACACGCGAGCAGGAAAATTTCCGTAAAACTATCTTATTTAAAACGCGCCCCATGAATGTAAGCCAAAAATTGCTTGCCCTCCTCCCTGGGCTTCCCAAAATGCTTGCCTCCATTTTTTGGCAAGCCAAAACATTCTTACACCCCCTAATAGCTCATTCCCTGGTTGAAGGTATACGGGGATGTGCCACGGTTTTGGGGTAACTTTTCAGCGATTTTGGTATATCAATGGGTGGGTTTTCAGTGGCGACCAATGCGCCCAGTTGAAGGCATTTTGGCAAAAGTGCCCTTAAAAGCACCCGATTTTTGGGTGTTTTTGGTTGAAAATTGGTATATTGATGGGTAGCAAAAACAGCAAAAAGTAGGTATAGAGAAAGTCAGCATCCGAAAGTCTGCGTGGCCCATCCCCGTAAATGTTTTTTTCGAAGCCCCCCCCCCCCCGGGAGCTCATTGATACATTTCATTTCATTTCTACAGGTGGATCTTGTACGAAGATTACGGCTACTCGGGTCGACAGTACATCATTCATGAAGGTTCCTATTCTGATCCGAAAGGTTGGAGTGGTGGCCACGACCAAATATCATCACTGCGGCCAGTAAAAGAAGTAAGCTTGAATCACCAAGTTTTATTTACAAGATAATAAGATATAGGCTACTAATGATAGATTAATCGTCATTTTATATGCCAAAATTATTAAATATTAAATTTGTGATTACTCATTACTCTCGCAAACCTTTCACCACAGATATTACAATAATGTGTTACCAAGTTGGTCAAGCTAGGTATTCGCAAAATCTATTATTTTATTCCAATAAAATGCCCGACTCCGATCCGATGCCGGCCTGTACTGCCGGCGAAAAGGACGGACCGTTCACAAATACTTGTTAGGGGGGTTGCTGATGCCAAATTATTTCATCGCAAAAAATTTTTGGGCCCACCTTTTCAGACCTCAAAAATTTCAAGGGCCCCCTTTTGACATGAAAATTATGGGTCAACCCCAATAGAAAAGCATATAAACTCAATTTTCACAGGAAAATTTGTGGTCATTTTTTTCAGGCCCCCCTTAGGAGGGTCAAACTTTTTAAGGGCCCCTTTTTGCATCAGGCCCCCTAACAAGTGTTTGTGAACGGTCCCTTAGGCCTAGAGAAAACTAATATTTTGTACACAGAAATAAAAATCCGCCTTTTGTCAGATCTTACAATGTTTGGCTAGAGTTGCAGCAAGTTGGTATGACCAACATGAGTCACATCATTTCTGCGTATCGTCGCATTGTTTAAAGTTGTCCAGATACTAATACTCGACATTCTTCATGATCTTTGATCATTAGTCTAGCTTTCATTTTGTCCTCGAGGTATAGTGGTATACAGAATTATTGCAACCCAATCGTGCATTCACTGACGATATCAACATCTCACTATTGCCCCTCCACTTTACTCTTTGCCATCCCCATTTTATCCCTGAAAATTTTCGGGGTGGGGTGGGGTTGTGTTTTCCCCCTGACTCCCCCTAGGCCCTGGCTAGTTACGCCCGTACCTCTCCACATGTTTCTATCACGTGTGAATAATGACGTTCACGTTCTAAAACCAACATCTTCATTTTCTCTTTTCAGCCTGCTTTCAAAACAGAAATCCTCAGTATGACATTTGACATCGCTTCTGGCTTACTGAATTCCAAACCTGTCGCTCTTATTAATCTGTCTCAATCCAACGCAACCAGTCCTGATCAAGAGGCTTCATGGAGCACTACCCGCTCGCTCTCCACAACTAAAACCTACGAGTGGCACTGGGAAAACAGTACAACGATCGAAGCTTCGACTACCTTCCAGACCGGTGTTCCTTTCGTTGAGAGTGGACAGATCTCCTTGAGTGTCGCAAACACATTCGCTGTTGGAGAAAACAGAGGATCGCAGAACACCCAGTCAGATGCGTGGACATTTAATTTACCGGCGAAAGTCAAAGCAAAGACCCTGCTTACAGTCCAGGTCATTATCCAGGAGGGAAAGATCGATGTGCCATTCAGGGCCGTATTGAAGAGAGGCACCAAGCGCTGGGAGGAAGGTGGCACATACAAGGGAACGCAGAGTTATAATCTGCACGTTGATTATAATGAAACGCCACTTTGAATACTATTATTAAAAAGTAAAAATGTATAGATTTGAGAGCATTTTTTGTTTTGTATTTTTCAATTAGAAAAATATCTACGCATTGTAGTTTTATGGTTTATTTCATTGTAAACATGGTAACGCTACGATCAATGATCATCATATCCGAAATATTATTGAAGAGATTCATCAGGATCGTTCAAAGTCAAGTTAAATTATCAAGATTCTGGTAACAGATCCAAGAAATTGAAGTACTCACTCGATATATTTCAGTTCCTATCAGGAACCTTGTTCACTCTGCAATGACTGTAAAAAGTGTTTCTAGTTGTCAGCAGACCCAAGTGGCTGTGATGACGTCGCCACTTTTGTTGGTTGCTGACCAGATCATCTCACAACAGCAACCAACAAAAGTGGCGACGTCATCACAGCCACTTGGGTCTGCTGACAACTAGAAACACTTTTTACAGTCATTGCAGAGTGAACAAGGTTCCTGATAGGAACTGAAATATATCGAGTGAGTACTTCAATTTCTTGGATCTGTTACCAGAATCTTGATAATTTAACATATCCGAAATATGTAATGTAAAGCAGGATATTCAACGTGACAGTCTTTCTTGCATTAAAAAGAATAAATAAAAGCACCTTAAAAGTAAACTTTTGATTGAGAAACGGTTTTATTGTTATCACAAACATGTAAGAGGTTGCGATTTTAAAACGTACGTATTGTACGCCCGTATAGGTATTCAAAATCGCTCTCCTCTGACGGGATTTTGAATAGATATATACGGGCGTACGAATCGCAACCTACAATCAATGATTATCCAAAACATTTAAGGTGGCTGTATCGGCTACGGTGTCATGCTCAGAACTCCTTGAAAATGATATAGGATGTGTGTATTGATGAGAAAACCTTGCTTGCCAAGTTTTAATTTTTTCCAACAGAGCATTTTTGAGTTACGCAATTTTTTGTCATCTCAAAATCCCATTGAATTACTACAGGGAAGGGGTTTTGGCACTTTGCCAATTTCTCAAAATAGCACCATTAGGGTATTCAACATGGCAGCCTTTCTCGCGTTAAAAAAAATAAAAAAAACCTTAAAAGTAAACTTTCGATTTTTGGAGAAATATTTTTGTTGTTGCTATCACAAACATGCAAGAGAGGTTGCGATTTTCAAACGTTCGTATTGCACGGCCATATCTATTCAAAATCACTCTCCTATGACGGGATTTTGAAGATTTTTGAATAGATATACGGGCGTACGAATCGCAACCTACAATCAATGATTATCCAAAACATGTAATGTAAAGTAGGGTATTCAACATGGCAGCCTTTCTCGCATTAAAAAAAAATTAAAAACCTTAAAAGTAAACTTTCGATTTTTGGAGAAACATTTTGTTGTTGCTATCACAAACATTGCGATTTTCAAACGTATACGTATTGTACGCCCATAATACACTGCAAATGTCTCAGAACACATCGGACGCGTTCGGGATTCATCTGCAGTGTTCAAGAGGAAAATCTTCTGATGACGATCTCATAATCAAGCTCAGATATCATGCCAAATTATTTAACTCTGTCCAAGTCATTGTGTGTTGAGGATTCTGTTTGTGCAAACAAATACTGGATAAAAAGTCCAGGGCCGGATTTACCATTTGGCCAAATGGGCTCAGGCCCAGGGCCCCCAATATTTGGGGCCCAAAACTTACAAAGACTTGCCATGATATCTGAGCTTGATTATGAAATCGTCATCAGAAGATTTTCCTCTTGAACACTTCAGATGAATCCATAACGCCTCCGAGGTGTTCTGAGCAATTTGCAGTGTAGCTATATTCTCCTAGTGACGGGATTTTGAATAGATATACGGGCGTACGAATCGTAACCTCTCTAACTGTCTAATGTAAAACTAAGCATGCTGGATATTCAACATGACATACACCGACATCGCCTGGTTAATAATTACATTGTACAGCAGAGACACTAAAATGAATACCCGGGATCGATACACGTGAATGTGCTATGCACGATTTGATATTCAGACGATTAATGTTTGGATACCGGGGTAGAAAATGATGACTATCTCCCGTATTTTTTTTATACTAAAGAAGCCATATTTTTTTCCTTGCACTTGAACATATGTGTTGAAAGGATATGATATTCGTTAGCTTGCGTATTGAGAAAGAAGCGTGCGTATTGAGCTCAAAACTGACAACAATTCTGATTTTATATGTGCCGAACTATAGCGCAGCGTAGACTAGCTGCACTTACTCGTGGAGGCAGTCTAAAAGCAGATGACCCCATGGCGTATGATGCTCACTCACACACAGAGAGGTCAATTACCAGGCTATTGTCAGTAGCCTTAGTCGGATGTCCCTCTGCTCAAAATGGCCATACGTGGCTGTGGATTCAACCTACCATGGCGATTTCTGCCATGAAGATATCGGGGCGATGACACTCTGTGACAGCCTTTCTCACATTTTGAAAACTGAAAACAAAACTCAACTTAAAAGGGCATTTCGTGATCCACAGTTTCATCCCCTACTTTTCTCAAAAAAGGTTATACCACTGGAAATCTCAGGCTAACAAAAAACTTCTTGCAGATAAATATCGCCAAATTTGAATTACGGTCTATATGACACCAGAACGAAATTACAACACTAGCATTATGGAGCTTTGTAATACACATAAATCCGGGGGGCACTTCAATTTGAAATGGATATAGGTGTAGGGCTGGCACTTTCGCACTAAGTCCACTTTTTCCAAATCCGCCCAGTCCAGTTATGCATGAATAATTATGTAAAGCATAAGGCATTGAGCATGAGGCTTTGGATTACAAAATGCGTGTTAAGCAAGACTGTTATTTGACTCATCATAATTGAAACACCGAATCCGGGGGGGCACTTAACACAAATGACCATACGGGTATACTTATGTTCCCCCTGAAAGATCCCCCTTTTTTGATTTCGCAGCTTCGAAAGACCCTTATATTTGAGCTCCGAAAGACCCTTGATTTTGATAATCTCAGCTCTAAAAGACCCCAACATTGTACATTCCTCATATTTCTGGTTTTTATTCAGGCGATTTCAACTAGAAAGACCCTTGATTTTGACTGTTTTTCAGCTCCAAAAGTCCTCATTTTTCTTGTTTTTAGCTCCAAAAGACCCCCTTTTACAGGTACGCCGTCAGCCCCAAAACCCATCACCTCAAAATTACGGGGGAACATACCCACCAAAATTTTTTGATGAGCCCCCCGGCACTGCATTTGTCGGAAACCCCCCATTTAGAGATAAATGAAGACATTTTAAATGTAAAAAATTAAAGCATTTGTACGATATCAAAATTTAAAGACAACAACCATGTTTCGACTCGATGGGTCACATTAATTTTTTTTGACTTTATTGGTCATATTTTGACTTGATAGGTCACATTTTGACTTTATGGGTCACATTTTGACTTGATGGGTCACATTTTGTCTTGATGAGTCAGATTTTGACTTGATGGGTCAGATTTTGACTTGATGGGTCAATTAAATATATGGGTCAAAAGGATCCAGATTTGACTTTTTTTTTCAATTTTGACCAAAATTGTGGATATTTTAAGTATAAAAAACATTATAAGATCCTAATTTGAAAAAAGATAACGTCACTGGAATTATGTATTCTTGGGGAAAAAGGGTGGGTCAGATTTTGACTTGATGGGTCAATTAAATATATGGGTCAAAAGGATCCAGATTTGACTTTTTTTTTTTCAATTTTGACCAAAATTGTGGATATTTTAAGTATAAAAACATTATAAGATCCTAATTTGACAAAGATAACGTCACTGGAATTATGTATTCTTGGGGAAAAGGGGGCAACTTAGATATGTTTTGTCCCGTATACAGCACCATAAGCAATGATAAGGTTCTACAAGTACAAAGAACCTCAAAATGTTCTATAAAGAACCTTAAAGATTTAAATAGGCATAGGGACTTTGCATGCAATTAATTAATTCAATGACTCATCGCAAAGAAAAGTGAAAAGCAGTGTGAACGTTTTAAAAGTTCTATAAAACCATTTTCTTGGCTAATGAACTTTTTTTGTCCACATACGGAACCCCCGTGGGTTCTTTTTTTAATTTTTATTATAAAAAAAAAAAAAAGGTTCTTTAGCTTAGAAAATGATTTTTTAGAACCAAAAAGGGTTAAGACTCCTTTTTATTATACTATTCTTAACTTTGTAATGAGGGTGTATCAAAATCAAAATGATTGGTACCCATCAGTATCCAGTGAACATGACCAAGAATGCCACATCAAAATAATGTACTAGGCCTTTTATACCCACCTTATTGTAGATTTTTGCTATAAAAGTGTAATAGTCATTTCAAAAGGATTTAATGTTAAATGTAGAAGAAGCAGGGGCGTAGCAAGAGCATCAGGGGCCCATGGACAAGGAGCAGTACGGCCCTTTCAACCAGGACAGGATTTAGCCTACCTTATTGGGGCCCTGGGCCAGGCCAAAATTTGGAGGCCCGAACTCACGTGCCGAGGAAGGTATGTGCACTCAAGTCAGCTAGCAGTGGCCAAGTTTTGGTTTAACTAATGGGGACCAAGGGGGACTAACATATTTTGTTCAATTCAATTTCAGACTATTTTGGCCCCAGATCAACATACATTGTGGCCTGTACACCATCTGCGATAATCAACTTTTGAAAAGCACTCTAAACAAGGATTTAACACGATACCCTAAACAGGTAACACGCGCCTGTTTTCAAACCCTAAACAGGGGATTTTATTCCTTGCATCAAATTTCATACCCTAAATTTCATTTCCGCGTATTAGCCATTACAATTTTGTACCCTTTTTTCCGATTTTTCATGTTTTTGACACCCTAAACACGATACGCGCGTATTGTGCCTACTAGACTCTTCCGTAGTCCACTAATTGCCAACTGCATACTCTGGCTATTGCATTTAAGCTTAGAACTCTGATTCAATTAATTTGAGCACAAAATTGATAGAATTTCACATCTGATCTTTTCAGTCACCGTACTCTCTCTGTTTGTTATTTACTCCCAAGTGGCACTGACTTTGGATTGCGGTTTACATCTTAACACGGCTGTCGGTCTATGGATGGGCCGGATGTCTGGCCTACTAAAATTGGCCATGATGTAATGCATCTTTAAATGGATCTGGCTTGTGATTTGTCGCCCGATCTCGTTATGGTTTAAATCCAGCTCCGGGCACCTGCCATTACCATTAATAACTACCGTACTATGGTACACATTTTGTGTTGGCGGGAACATTAAACTCTCAGTAGGTGCATGAGCGCGTCTTGTAGGCCTACTTGCTTGCGGTTTAATTGGATTGATAAACAAGTATGATTGACAGTGTGTGTGTTAGGCACTTTTAGGGACTTTGCCCGTTCAAAGTCCCGTTTAAAATTCAAAGTACGGTACATCTTATAGTACCGTAGTCGATTTTTAACTCGGGCTTTCGCGATCATCATGATATGTTGAATTCAATAATACAGTAATATAAGCCTACGTATACTTTACTTTTACTGTCACAAATATAATTATGTAAACGTTTTCATAACCATTTTATACTGGCATTTTGATGTAATAAATATCAGTATTTCGAGTTCAAGTGAATGCGTTCATCATGAATAATAACATAATTATTTTTATTTATCAAAAATCGGCATAGTCTACGTGCCTACCCACGAAAAACTACCCTTTTTACGCGTTTTTATTACCCCGGATGGTGTACAGGCCACAATGGGAGTGACCCCCGGAGAAACAAGTTCAGTGTTTTGGTTTATAAACTCCAATAAATTTACTCCGTGAATTTGGAGGTGCTCCTTACAAGAAGAGGAATTGTCAGCACAGAAAACGAAACGAAAAACATGGCCGCGTTCACAGCGGATGGCAAATAATTTATTAAGGTAAGATGTACGACGATAAAACGTTTAAACCACGTACAAGTTGGTAAAATTATTAAGATTTTAAAACATAATTAGTAGCATCATCACCGCGAGAAGCCATTCGGAGGATTGGTGACTTAATTCGTAAGGCTTGTCTTGTGTATTGCATAGGTATCACACTCACAGGGAAACCTCGGTTAACACATTCATGCATTTGTTAGTCAGTCAAAATGGCCTAAACCGGCAATACAAATTTACATTGAAATTAAAAAAGAAGATTTTTAAAACGAAACCTTCATAAATATGTTGTCTATACTTCACTTGACCCAAATGATTTTTTTGGTGATGAGAGATTCGCACATGGAATTTCAGAGATTTTGATAGCAGTTCCATTAAAAAAGGTGCTATTTCCATGAGATTAAGATCTAGAACACACCCCGTAATGCTGTTTTGGGGAATTTTCTAGGAGAATTTGATGAAAGTCAATCTTTGACAAGATGTAACTTTGCTACGGAAAGTGCTATGACAAAAAGGTTTTCAGTGTTGGCTTTCTTTACTCAAGGGCTCTTTAATTTGATATATAAAATGATGCAGTTTGATGGCAAATTTGAATTCACCTGGCATACCTAAATTATTGCAGCTAGCACTGTTGACAAGCATAATATGCCTATAATATGCATATTATGCAAGACAAGCAATTCTGTCCAGTTTCTAGTCTTGGGCCCAAGCTTCACGTGGCTCATGGTTTGTAATGAACGACAGAAACCGGCTGTGAAGGAGTATGCCAGGCAAACACATTTGATAGTCAGCCAAATTCGCCGGCAATGTCAATGCATTTTTACTAGTCCTAGTAACTAGGAAGACCGAACACAGACATAATCATATGGACGTTAAAATGAGCCTGTTCTATCGTCCTAGATATCTCGCTTTATGATACACACATCCACAAAGTTGCACACATTTCCTAAATTTTCAATTATACAATTCTGTTGGTAGACGTTTTTCACTATTCCATAGTTTCTTCTGTTGCTTACCTAAATATTGATATCATTGCTTTTGAAAAATAATCCGTATAAAGGTGTTTTCTTTCCAACTTCTTTGGAGCAAAAAATTCGGTACCAAAACCTAAGTCCGAAGGAAGAACCGGATGTAGTTGCAAAGGTCAAACTTTGTTTATTTTCTAGAGACACGTGCTGGCGTTGTTTACATAAATTCTCCTTCAGGCGGTACATGGCGGATTGGGTTGGTTTTTTTTGTTCTATTTGATTTTTGATTTGAATTATTCATACATTTTAATAATACGTTTGCTTGAATTCATGAATATGAACTGCCCTTACCAAAGTGAATGCCTTCGCTATGCAGTTTCTATGCAGTCGTAGATGCAGTTATTTTATGTAGTCGGTTTTTAAGTAGTCGAAATGATCTTCATATGCATCGACATGTCCATATTATGCCTTCAAAGACAGGATATATGCCTTCGAAGGCTTATTTGCAGTCGCTATGCCTTCCCACAGCAAAGTTAATATGCAAATTAGCTATGCCTTCATTGGTCGACTGCATAGCTATGCCTTCATTGGCCGACTGCATAGCTAGGGGAGATTGGGGTTAGTTGGAACACTGGGTAAGTTGAAACATTGTATTTTTTTCTGACACAAAAAATTAATTTGGTAAAATACTGGCACCTAGTAATAGGTATTAGTAAGGGTCATCCACCAAATTAGCAACAGCACTGATTTTACCAGTGTTGGCTTGGGAAAGGAATATCTGTTTTTGACTTGCTGACTAATTTTATACCCCTCAGAAAAGATCACGTTATTCCATGTTGTTTGAAGATTCAGGGGATTATTTTTTGAGTATCATAAGCACTAGTAGTAAGTCCCAGAATAATGTTAAATAAAAGTTTTATTGTATTTCTTATTTTGTGTAATGAACTTTGAAATGTAAAAATAGGCATCGGGGTTAGTTGAAACTTTTGAGGTGGGGTTAGTTGAACCGTGAAAATCGCATAGAAAAATATGGTTAAAATTTGACTTTTAAAATTTGTAACATGTTTACCATTTCTTCAATATTGCTTTAATATGGTTAAAAAGCATTAATACAAGAAAAAGTGCAGCACAGAAAGTACATTTTATAATATTTTAGGCTTCGATATTTTCGTCCATGGTGACACTCGTCACCTTGTGTCCAAAGTATTGACCAGGCTCCCACATATTTATTTATTCATTTTTTCACACTGATTGTATGTTAAAGGGTGCCTTCAAGGGAAGTATAACCCTAACAACACAATAATAATTATTTTGAAATTTTTACAAGCCATGTTTCAACTAACCCCATTCTATGTTTCAACTTACCCCAGGGGTGGGGTTAGTTGAAACACTTTTTTTTCAAATTTTCAAATTGGATTATATGAATAATCATAAGCAGGTCCAATAAAATTTAAGGCTGTATTTGTAGCATGTATGTATCACGTTTATACTGATATGGTTTAAAGTGTTCCATTGAAAGTAATCTTTTGCTCAAAAGACGATTTTGTGAAAAATGTTTCATCTAAAATCTCCCTTGCCTTCATTTCGACTGCATAGCTATGCCTTCATTGGTGGACTGCATATATGCATTCATGGCCAACTGCATAGCTATGCCTTCATTGGTCGACTGCATAGCTATGCCTTCATTAGTCGACATGTCCATATTATGCCTTTTAGAATTTTGTCATTCTTTACCTAAAATGTTGAAATAATAATAATAATGATAACTATTAGGAAGGATCTCTGTCCATTTTTAGCCAAATTAAATATTCACAGGGTAACACTAGCTATTTCCATGTTTTTGGTTCTATGGGGAATTAAAATTGTAATTAGAATCAGGCCCCAATGCAGCGGGTGTGCCCCCCCCCCCCCCCCCCATGCGTACGGACCCGATTACAATCCAGGTCTTTATGATCATGATCAATGTGCATTTCAGTGGAACGGCATAACTCTACATGCAAAGGGCAATTACATTAAAAACAAAAACCATTGTTATAATTATGCCCTGTTACATTACTACTCATGAATACCCTTTATACTCATTAATTGGGTTTTGCCATCGTTTACCATTGTGACATTGCAGGATGGCAGTTTGGGCCACTCACTGTGACAAAAAGTTGAAAACAACAGTCCCAAAGAAATAGGATGACCATTTGGCACCATGTATATAGTCATGGCTCTTAAAAATTGTCTGCCAAAAAAGTTTAGAACCAACATCTTGATGAACCAATATAAACCTTATTGTTTTTCAGCCTGCCAAAATAAGACAGAGATCCCCAGTACATTAATTATCCCTGTACCACATTAATTATTGTCATAATACATGTACATGTCAGCATAATTATAATGAACCAAACTGTTCTGCTATACAAATCTAGGTTGCCACTAAAACTAATTTTGAATACATGATACATCTCTGATGTCAAGTGCTTGACTGCAAAATTCAACAGGTTTGCAGTAATCATGTAAGCATAAATCTTAAGCTTATACATTTCTACTCATCTACATGCAGTGAAAATCTGTAAGCCTCAAATTTACCTGTTTATACAGTCATTGTAGTAATCTGTAATGTGGAATTTCCTTTAAAATGTCTGAATTATGTAAAATAGTGCCCAAAACATTCACCATCTTCTTACAGCTTGTAACTGCCTTGAATCCAACAGCAAATTTGAAATGGCAGTTGGTGATCATGTGACATGTATGCAAATTAGCTCTCGACTGCATAATTTGCCTTCCATAGGACTGCATAATTTTGAATTTGTCTTTGACTACTTGTTTTCCCAAGCTTGACTGCATAGGACTAGTGATAGGCTGTACAGCCCAAAAAAAAGGGTGATGTTTCAAAAAGCTTAGGGTACCAGCTGAATTGAAGCAGCTAATCCTCCTGAGCATTTTGACACCTTTAAAAAAAATCGGTTGAAAAATGAGACAGTGCCAGAAAAACCGGCGCATAAGGGGACTTCTTGGGACCCCTATTTTTCACTATTTTGACAATTATGGGCATTGCTTTTGTTGGATTCTAATGATTATTTACATGATTTAACACCATTAGATTCTCAGGGTGGGGGAGGAAGTTTTCAACAAAAAAACTTCACCCACTACATGAGCAAAAAAAAAACAACTTTCCCCACCAACACTAAAAAAAAAAAAAAACCCCACCTAACTGTGTGTAATGCATGAAATTAAAAAACAAAACTTGCTAGCGATGAAAAAAACAAACTTAGCGCCTTGGCCGGCAAAAAAATTTGACCCTAACTTCCTACCCCCCTGAGTATCAAAATGACAAAAAAAGTGCGTCCCTTAGGGTCCCTGGATAAATTTATGCAATTTTTACACAAATCGTATGTTTTGATGCAAGTTTAAGAGCCAATTTAGGATGTGCAGCTGTTCAGCCTAATAGCAAGCATAATATCCCCCTACTAAAATTTTATCATTTATTATTATCAAATCAAAGTTACTGATAAATAACATCTTCTGTCCAAATTTGAACTCTCAACCTTATTTCACTTGTGCATGGTACCCATTTGAACATGTGTAGAGACGCTTCCATTGACTTACATGTGATATAAAGTTCGTTGACCCCTGTATATTGCTATGGGCAGGTTACCCCTGTATTAAAAATTTGTGCCACGGCCATACCAAATGTGATAAATGGCTGAAAATTTCAGAATATGGATGATTGATGATTATCTCTAGTATGATTAACTTAAAAATCAAAAATGGTTGCGAAATGGGTTGCTAAAATATAAAGCGCCCTCACGGCCTAATTTTACACAAAATCGGTAATTTTAAGGACACTAAAAAGTTTCATTTGACACAAAGTGCATAAATGACCTTCCTGGACCTAAAACTATGTAAGTAGATACCAAAAATGCATTACATAATCCTTAATGTGATAAAATTCCCTTAAAACTAGAAAATAAGGACAAATCTGCCCCCCATTTTGTGTGTCGTTATTTACGGCACTGTCTCAATTTTTGGCCGATTTCAATAAAATTGGTGTCAAATTACTCAGAACAGCAAGCTGCATCAAATAAGCTGGTACCCAGGTGGTGTACGACGTGCATTCTCTAAATTCAGTAAATTTCCATCGTCAACCGTGTAATTGAATGTGATTATTTTGAAATTTTAAACCGATTATAATATCCCAAACAAATAGGCCTATGTTGATAAATAATATAAATACAAGCTAAAACCGTTGGGGTTCAATAATGGAAAAACAAACCAAGTATATGGAAAATGCCATACGGCCGGGCGGTTTCACAAGTTGCCGGCTCGATCATGTCATCCGCCGCCTGCTGGTACCCTAAGCTGTTTGCAACTACACCCTTATACAGCCTATCACTAATAGGACTGCATAATTTACAGTGACTGCCTATTTGAAATGAAAAGCAGTCGAAGACATAACTACATGGTACAACTGCATGATTAAGTAGTCATTTGTCTTTGACTGCATAAAGACTGCATATTATGCAGTTTTGTTTGGTAAGGGTGTCTATTTCTAAACCCATGCATGAATAATCATAGGTTTGGGTGTACAATGTATTGATCCACCAATCTACTGTCACCTGCCAAAGCCTTTCATCGCGCACACCTGGATAAATACGTCACAGGCCGTCTTACAGAAATTCCCACAATGCAACATTAAAATGGCTCCTTCCATGAATAGCACGTCGCGCAGAGAAACTGCAGCGAAAATCATCTGTTTTAACATTATAAGTTCAAATACTGAATAAATCAAGGTGAGCATAATAATTTAGAAATACTTCGGATACTTTAGAGCTTTGTTTTACTGAACTGCAACTTGTGATTTACATAGGAACGGGAAACGTGTTCCGTACTCTCCAATTTCCCATGTACTGACTTGTTTATATAGGGCCATATTGTGTGCAGTTCTGAGACCGTGACATATCAGATAATACCCAATGTAAAAGTAAATGTCGTCACGTTCTCAGTTACTGGGACTACATTTTTACATAGAAATTTAAAACAACTGGCCGAAGAAAGAAACCTACATAAATATGTTTTCTATACTTCACTTGACCCAAATATATGATTTTTTATGGTGATAAGACAATCGCACATGGAATTTTAGAGGGATTTTGATAGCAGTTCCATCATATGAGTCTAAAGATCTAGAAACACCCCCCGAAATGCCGTTTTGGGGAATTGTGCTAGCTGAATCTTTTTGACATTGTTTGATGAAAGTCAATCTTTGACAAGATGTAACTTTGCTATGGAAAGTGCTATGAAAAAAAGGTTTTCAGTTTTGGCTTTGTTTACTCAATTTGATATATAAAATGATGCAATTTGATGGCAAATTTGAATTCACCTAGCATACCTACAATGTAGAGACTAGTCACTCCAGACTGGAGTGGCAACATCGTCAATTTCGGAAAAAACAACACTCGACCATGGCATGGACTTTAATTGTCGGTTTGTCATTATATAAACAGATAAATCAAGTAAGTAACTTCCACTCTGAAAACATCTTCTGGCCAATTCCACCGTTACGGACGTTACAGATACATGCAACTTGCAACTTTTAAGTGAATAGCACACATGTTTGCTGTTAGGATTTAACACTTTATTTCTTAGTATGCTACTAGTACACACTCTAGTGTTCATTATAATTAAGCAATTTTGTTTTGGCTTTATTAGTTAATTAGCTACAGAAATTAGAAGCGAAAGCGTTACGGACGTTACCGAAAGTGCCTGCCTTTTGACAGATGGTACATATCCGTAAATCTCCATTCAGTTCTGTGTTTTTATTTTTTTCTGTTACCGGTAACTATATTGAGCAAGCCCTGACTCCATTCTATGTAAACATGAAAAGCAAGTTTGAAATTAATACTCCTGTATCGTCCTACACTGTTGATTTAGTGTTACGGACGTTACATTTTAGCTCAAATGTAACGTCCGTAACATTTTTCATGATGAAAAAAAACTGTCAAGATGCTTCCTTAGATTTTTTTCTTTACTATCTTGAAGTAGGTGTGACATCAATCTATGGAGGCATGATTAGCAAGTTTGAAATAAATGCTCCTGTTTTGAGCAATAATGTTCCTAAATTTTGTTACGGACGTTACAAAGGCACTTTTGGCATGGAATTGGCCTTATAGCAACGGTCAGGTTTTTTGCTGATAGCTGTTGATTTGAAGGACGTAATTTTGCTATTGCAAGAGCTTGACAGATTCGGGAACCACCCAAATTACCTGGGCTATCCCCACGACCCACATGCTTTGTGTCAAAATGCCAAAAACAAGAGAGTTAACTGAGTCGGAAAAGGGGCAAATTTCTGCCCTTTTGGAGGATGCGTTAGGGAGCTTTGAGGTTACGACGCAGGGGTAGCGCTAACTTGCGCCATGGGGTCATAGGCGCATTGTTTTAGCTTTTGGCGCACAAAATTACCATTTTGAGGTTGTTAAAGGGTCATTTTCACCCTTTATTTCTATTGTTTTGGATCCATAGCTTCACAAAATTCAAAATTTTTGACCCCTTGTTTGAAAACTTAGCGCTACACCTGATACGACGTGGAATTTAGCTCAAATTTATGTATAGCACTTTTAGCTATGTATTTTGGAAAAGTGATAGCAGTTGATGGAAATTGCATCGCATTTTGTGATGCGATACCGTCGAATTCCGTCGAATTTCTTTTAAAATATTTTTTAATGGTCTAAAATATAAAGAAAAAATATTTCTCTGCATCAACCACACATGTGATATTCGCGAACATTTTCAAGCACATAAACATTTTATACTTTTATAACAGTATTCTTGTATCTCACTCAAAGCCATTTTATAAATGTTGTTTTATCATTTCAGGGGTTGAACCACTGTTATCTGTAACTATCTGCGACTGAAACAAGCCATTGCAGAGAGTGTGGTCTTGTATTGTTTGCTGCTTCACTCCAGGACATCTTTGCTAGAATTGACTTCCATCCATGGTGGGTTTTAAGTTCTCATAGGATGAACTGTATTTTTTAATATTGTTGGGGTCGTCTACAAATGTACATTGTACATGTTATAAGCAGCAACACATGGTAGTGAAACGTTTGTAACCATTTATTTGAGATATAAATCACAAAGAAAGGAAAAATACAAAAGAGATTTATAAATGATTTTACAATATAATTTTTATAATACATAGAAAAGACAAACATGCTAAGATGTAGCGCCTGCCTCCAAGATGTTATACATACATGTAAAAGAACTCCTGACCCAAAAATACAAGGGACAGCATTAAGAATGATGAAGGTGATAAAACAATTCAAAAGTGCTAGCATAAGGATGTCAAAGAAGAAGATAGTGTGAGAAATAATTTTTTTAAAAAGATGGAGTAAAGTGATCCATTTCCAATAGATAATAAATATTTGTTATGATATCAGAATATTAGGCAATAGAACCAAATTAGTTTGCTCTTTTGATCGACCATCGATGCTTGATTGGGGCGATCCTTGTTATTTATAAAATCAAATAATTGAACCATTGATGCTTGGTTGGGTTGTTCCTTATTATTTATAAAAGCAATTTTTTGTTAATTGAATCTGTAGCTGTGCAAGGAATGATATTGACCAATACTTATTTACCATTATTTCTGGTTAATTACTTGGTTAATTACTTCATTAATTTCAATTGTTGAAGCAGCATCACCATTGATCCAAAGATCAAACCAATATGGTTCTGGTGCCTAAGTACGAGGTATTTTTAACATAAAATGAAGTAAACGATATAAATCGGTTTCTCTTAAGGGGTGGGTATGAACGTTTGGACAGTATTTATCGTGGGACATTAGAGCACAACAGACATATCGAATTGCATTCTGAATACAAAGAATGTCCTTCTGATATCAAATAATTTTGATTTTTTGAAATTTGCAATGTAATACACATTTTATGGCAAATGATTAAAAATTGATATTTTTTATATTTAACAGTACTCAAAGTAAACTTTATAAATCTGATGATTTATACTTACAGTGTATGTAGGTGGGATGAAAAGCCGACGATCAATTGAAAATTTTGACCTTTCGTATTGAAGATATGGATTTTTTCAAAACACCAAAATTTTTTTAGTGTTTTTGGGGAAAAAATCCATATCTTCAATATGAAAATTTTCATTTGATCATCGGCTTTTCATCCCATACACTTTAAGAATATGCCATTAGATTTATAAAATTTACTTCGAGGACTGTTATATATCATGTGAAAAATATCAATTTTTATAATTTGTCATAAAATTTGTATTATATCGTGAATTTCAAAAAATGAAAATTATTTGATATCAGAAAGACATTCTTCGTATTCAGAATGCAATTTGATATGTCTGATGTGCTCTCATTTCCCACAAAAAATACTGTCGAAACGCTCAAAACGCTCATTCCAGATCCCTTAATTGTTTTTGGCAAGTATTTAAAAATCGCATCTTCACTGATCCCCTCTGTTGTCGCTTCCTGGGTTGTATCGTATGGTGGGGGTGATCCCAGGTCTAACAACAGCATGTTTCATGGCTCTGATCAGCTCCCAAGCAAAGATGTGGGTACATCTAATTGGGATTGCCACCCATCATAGGCCTGGAAAGCTCAAATGGTAGAGCACAGTTCTTGCAAACAGAGGTCGCTGGTTTGAATCCCTCTTCAGTCAAATTTTCTTTGCTTTATTTTCCTTCTTCATAAAAATAACCTGTTTATGCTTAAACAGGGAGAGCATTTTGAGGGGGCACGAGGTATATACAACACAAAATTAACCTTATTATGCAAGTATTGATTTGATCATTTGGTGGAACAGTTACATGTAGGTGGCATTTTTGTGCAATCTCTGCTTGTTCTTCTCCACTTGGGTGACCCTTGGGTGGCGGGTTGGCCACACTTTAATTTTAGGTGTAAAATCAGTAGTTGGTTTGAAAAGAGAATTTAAACAGCAATACTAATCATTTATAAATGTTGTAACATTTCAGATTGTTTCAGATACATCAATATACTGATATATCTCTGCAGCTGGCCACTATTCAAAGTAGCTTTAGGACTCAGAAAACCAGTGAGGATTGTGGTCTTGTATTGCTTGCTGTTACACTCGGGACATCGTGGTGACTTTAATGGTAGGTTTTTGATGTACTCAGTAATTTCATCAACATCTTTGAATATGATCCTTGTTAGTAAAGTTTATCAGGATTGTCAGTAAATATAATGTGAATTAAAGAAATAGGCCACCCTCATTATATTATAAATATAATGTGCAAACGTTGCGGTCCAAACAAATACTGGTTAGAATGATGTTAAACATCAGGTCTACCATGATTATTAGGTTTATTCGATTAGAATACATTTCTGCTTTATATCGAATTGCAAACAGCTCACTCTGTTATATTGGACTATAATTACCTGCACAATTTTATTCTTGTGCCAAATGAGTAATTAATTATACAACTGCAAATACTGGTACATATAATTTAGAGAAATTTATAATAAAAAAAAATAACCTGTTTATCCTTACCAATCATTTGGTCGAGCAGTTAGTAGGGAACATATTTCTTCTCCTAAATGTATAAAATCAATATGTTGTTTGTAAAAGCCTTTATTATTATATATGATTTTGGTCAAATTTTAATTAAGTTATTCTTTGCCAAATATTATGCAATATTATTAATAACTGTACTGCCAGGAAAGTTTTCTGGTCATTTTAAGACAAACTAAATGTAAAATGGAAAAAACTATAGATCTGTGTTCTATGGGAATTTTTAAGTCATAATTATGACTTCAATTCAAAGATGCTCTGTTTTCCTTAAAGACAATAAATTTGACTGAATCCAATTTATCTAAGTTGGGACATGTGTAAACATTACACATATTCCAACCAATCGGGTTTAAAAAAAATGACCAAACTCATTTTAAAAGTTCGTACATTATGACTTTAGACATATATACATTAACGTGCCAAACATTAATGTTGTAACATTTCAGATATATCGTTCCACTGAATATAAGCTGCAGTTGGAAACTACAAAAAGGAGTACCAGGATTAACACAAACCAGTGTGGATTGTGGTCGTCTATTATTGCTTGCTGTTTTACTCAGGACATCGGCTAGAATTGACTTCATGGTGGGTTTCATGTGCACACATTAACTTGAATATACTTGGTTCACTATGTAAATACAGATGGCAGTGAAACGTTTGAAACCATTTACTTGTGCATTTTGTGGACTCAAACACTTTTCTTTGGACAAATTAAAAACCCACGTGAGCAGACATCTTATTAAATATGTTCGAGCTCGTAGATGCACATGTGTGTTTTGTCAAAAAAACTTGTCAAAAGGTTGCGAGCTAGAAAGATATTTGAATAGCCACAGGATACTATGGTACCAATTTAATAACTGCTTGAACATAAAAAAGAAATCCTTTCAATGTGGGTACTGTCAGAAATGTTTTAGTAACAGCTTTTATCTTAAAAGGCATATCAGAACTCATACCATAGAGAAACGCTATGTGTGTGAATATTGTCAGAAATGCTATAGTTCCAACTCTTATCTTGAAAGGCATATCAGAACTCACACAAGAGAGAAACCCTATCAGTGCGAGTACTGTCAGAAATATTTTACTCAAAGGCATGCCCTCACATACCACATTAGAACGCACACCAAAGAGAAACCCTATCGTTGCATATATTGTATGAAAAGTTTTGCTCAAAGGCATGGCCTTGCATATCACATCAAAACTCACACCAAAGAGAAACCGTATCGGTGTGATTATTGTCAGAAAGGTTTTGTTCAAAGACAGGCCCTCGCACACCACATCAGAACTCATACCAAAGAAACCCCTTATCAGTGTGAATATTGCCAGAAGTGTTTTGCTCAATACAACGGCCTGACATACCACATAAAAACCCACACCAAAGAGACTCCTTATCAGTGTGAATTTTGTCCAAAAAGTTTTACACAGAGTAGTGATCTGAAAAAACACATTAGAATTCACACCAAAGAGAAACCGTATCATTGTGAATATTGTCAGAAATGTTTTACTCAGAATAGTGATCTGAAAAAGCACATTACAATTCACACTAAAGAGAAACCCTTTCAGTGTGAGTACTGTCAGAAATGTTTTAGCCGAAAAAGTACACTTCTCAACCACATCCGAACTCACACTAAAGAGAAACCTTTTCGGTGTGAATATTGTCATAAATGTTTTTCTCAAAGGCATGGCCTCACATACCATATCAGAACGCACACCAAAGAGACTCCTTATCAGTGTGGTTTTTGTCAGAAATGTTTTATACAAAGTAGTGATCTGAAAAAACACATCAGAACTCACACCCAAGAGAAACCGTACCAGTGTGAATATTGTCAGAAATGTTTTACACAGAATTCCGATTTGAATAAACACTTACGAATTCATAGAAAAGAGAACCCGTACTAGTGTACATTTCATGAAATATTAATGGCCTCCCAAACCACATGAGAACTCATACCAAAGAGAAATCTTAATCAGTGTGAATATTGTCAGAACCATAATTAGTAATGGGCTTTAAAACGGTGATATTTCAGGTGACTTAGGGTACCAGCTTATTTTATGCAGCACATTTTTCTGACCAATGTCTTAACACATATTTGATTGAATACGGCAAAAAATTGAGACATTGCAGGATGATAAATGACACGTGGAGATTGGGGGGGAGGGGGTGGCGGCTTAATTGGCCTTCATTTTCGATACTTTGAGTGAATTTTGTCACAATATAAAGTGTAGGTCTAGGATTTAGGCTGTTTATTTTTGTTTAAATATATTATTGTCCATTAAAGGGGCATTTCGTGATCCACAGCCTCATCCCCCACTTTTCTCAAAAAAAGTTGAGATTTTTATATCACTGGAAACCTCTGGCTACATAATGTTTATGTACAAAATATTTCTTGCAGATTAATTCATTTTGCAAAGATATCGTGAAATTTGAATTTCGTTCTGGTGCACCAGAACGAAATTACAACGCATTGTCTATGGAGCAGTGTAATACACATAATCATGCATAACTCGCAAACGCAAAATCGGAATCAACTGAAATTTTGGGAATAGGCTTTTTTCGTGGATATCTACTGAAAAATGTCATAAAAAGAGGATGCTAGGATCACAAAACACTCCTTTAAACTGTGAGTGCACTTTAATGACCCCTATCGCAACATTCACTATTTTTAATGTTCTTCCTGGTGATAATAATCACTAACCTATGTTCTGAAATTTTTAGCTTATCACATTTGGTGTGGCCGTGTAGAACTTTATGAGTGTAGGGGAAACTTGCTATAATAGGAATATAAAGGGGTCAAGAATTCTTTGTATTACATGTGATTCAATGGAAGTGTCCATCCAAATGTTCAAATGAGTTCTATTCACATGCTGTTGAGCTCTAACCTGAGAAAATCTCTTTATTATAAATATCTTTGATTTGGTGATTTAAAAGAACAAAATTTCAGTAGGTGGTAGGTGCTTAACAGCGTTCATGCTGAACAGAGCACTCACACCATAAATTAGAACTTAAACTTGCATTAAAACATACGATTCTGGTTAAAAACCTACACAAATGGACCAAGAGGTCCCTAAACCATGTAAATTATCATTAATATATAGAGCAATAAACAAAATTACCATGATTGCCAAAATAGTGGAAGATATGAGGTTAAAAGAAACACAGCTGATGCATCCTTTTCGGCAAACCCAGACTTATTGCTCACCATCTTGACTGATAGCTTGAACACAAATACTTGTTGTGAATGCAATCTCACTTAAACAGGGTTAATGGTTATTTATAGCAGTGGATCATATACATGATTGAGAGATAAGTCCTGTCGTCATGGTTGACTGTTTTAGCTCCCTTCTGCATATTTGTATTGCCTCTAATTCTGTGTGATGTGGCGTCAGAGTCTTTGTTAGGAAGGGCAACCCGAGCGAAGTAAACCACGCAGACACGCCTGACTCTGTTGTTACATGGTGATGAATAAAGCGTGTATATGCACACAGGTTCCAGACATGACAAAATTTTTACTTGCTCAAGCGTATCACGTATGCACACTTGCATTCGTGTATATGTTTTTAAAATTAATAAAATAAATTTTAAAATAAATAAATAAATTTTAATATTAAAATACTGTTGTATTATATTGATTGATCACGGATTAACAACGATCGGCTCCTGTACAAAGGTATAGGAAGAGTTGTCGAACAGCGCTTAATTTGGTTATGTCTTTGGGTGTATTGTCATGCAGCTTCCAGTTGGCTCTTGATGATGTCCAGGTATTTCTCAATGTGTTGGTACATGAAAACCTGTCATATGATATAAAGTTAACACCGTCATCTATGCAGATCATTTCACAAAACAATCAACCGTGAAGAAGGGGCTATTCTCTCAATCTCGTATATGACAGCATTCAAGCTTTGACTTACGTTTGGCGGACACACGTGTGAAAAAAATATTTAGGGGTGAAAACAGTCAAAATTCTTGATTATTTGAATGTTTCTAGGGCTAAAATGTCACATATTTTAAGATTTTGGCACTTAAAACACCTTATTTTTCACTGATTTTGAGAAAAAAATAATTTTTGGGCCAATTTTGGCCAAAAATGGCGATTTTGGGGTGACAAAAATTTTGACTTGCTAATTTTCTGTGAGTGTATGAGCATGAAAACTACTGAGTAGTGCCCAATTGTTCATGCTAATTATGTGACAAGGGTACATTTGTGATATTCAAATCATTAAATGGGATAAATCAATTTCTTTATTTTTGTAACAGGGTTAGAAAGTTGGGGGTCAGGGTGACAATTGATTTGGGAAAAAATGCAATTTTCGCCTAATTTTGAGTTTGAAAAGGCCTTAACTCCTCAATGGTATGAGCTATTGAGATGGTTTTTGTGTCTTTTTGTTCAGTATTTCAATAGCTAAATAGTGGTATAAAACTTGACTCAGTTAAATGTACTGACAAAAAATAAAGTAGTAATATGTTACCCCTACCCCTAACATTTCGGCGGGTGTGAAAAAAATAAAGGCCTTCACACAAAAAATAAGTCCTTCAAAACTGTGAGGTTTAAGGCTAAACAAATACAACCCAGCAAACACAAAAACGTTTTAAAAACGTTTTAAATAAGTTCTATTTTGGCTTTTGGTTTAGGTAAAAACGTTTTAATAACATTAAAATGTCGGGTTATATAAAGGTCATGATAACGTTTTAAAACGTTTTGTATGAAAACACACTGCAACAATATTTTTTTAATGTTTTCAAAAAATGTTATTGTAAGCTATTTTTACAAATATTTTTGCCAAATATTGTGTCAATACTTAAATAACATGTTAAAATGTTTGAACCTATCAAAAACAGAAATGTTCGTAAAATGTTTAGTTCAAAACCTTTTAATAACATTTAAATGTCGGGTTATATAAAGGTCATGAAAACGTTATTGAAAATATTATGGGCAAACGTTTTTCGCAAAATATTTTTCAACCCCAAAATAACATTCTGTTTAGAATGTTTTGTATCAAGTTTTCAAGAATGTATCAGCTGATACCCTAATCATTTTGATACATCACGTTTTTTTGCCTATGTATAGCCCACTCCTAAATACATCAAAATTTTAGAGAATAAATGACCATTCCCACCATTTCTAAAATGCATTAATTTGCAGAGTATAACTACAATGCATGTATATAATTTTAAAAAATCATGTAAATAAAGCCCTTTTTTGTATTGCGAATAAAAATCAAAATTAAATTAAAGGCCCTGAATTTAAATGTGGTTTACACAATAAAACTGTTTGATTTTAATCAAAAGATTAGAATCTTTTTCCGTAAGTAAATCCACAAAAAAAGCATGATTGTGATTAGATACCCTAATCACGTTTTTTTGCCTATGTATAGACCATTCCCACCATTTCTAAAATGTGATTAGTATTAAAAACGTTTTAAGGTGGTACTGCACCCCCTAATAAATTTTGTGACTAATTTTGCATTTTTCTCAAAAAGTAACTACATACTGGTAACAAAAGTTATGTATATTATGCTAACTTTTGTTAGCAGTGTGTTATAATTTTTGAGAAAAATGCAAAATAGTCTCAAGTTTATCAAGGGGTGTAGTACCACCTTAAACTATAGAAAATGTATGCTATTTGCGCTTGAAATTGGAGAAAAAAGTTGTAGTTTTATTTGTTGCAATAAAAATCAAACTTAAAAATTGAAATTTGAATGGCTAATTATTTAAAGTGAGTTTCCATACCATAGTATATCTAGAAACAGTTACCCTCTCATATGGTATGATCATGTGGTTTGAGAAGATAATACAAACATTTATTAATGTTGTAACATTTCAGATATATCGATCCACTGATATAATATCTGCCGTTGAAAACTACTAAAAGTAGAACCAGAAGAAAGACAGAAGTGTTTGAGGATCGTGGTCTTGTATTAATCATTGCTTCACTCCAGGACATCTTTGCTAGAATTGCCTTCTATGGTGGGTTTGAGGTGCACAAAGTAATAATGTTAGTTATGTTCTTCTAAAGTTCAATATGTAATATACATGTTGCATACAGCAACAGATGGCAATGAATTGTTTGAAACCATTTACTTGTGCATTTTGTGGACTCAAGCATTTTTCTTTTGTCAAATTAAAAATCCACATGAACAGACATTTTCTTAAATATGTACGAGCTTGTAGGTGCAAATGTGTGTTTTGTCAGAAAGGTTTATCAAAAAGTGGTGATCTGGAAAGATATTTCATTACCAACAGAAAATGTTCTGCACAAAAGCATGATCTGGTATACCACATCAGAACTCACACCAAAGAGACTCTTTATCGGTGTGAATATTGTCCGAAATATTTTACGCAAGGAAGTGATCTGAAAAAACACATTATAATTCACACCAAAGAGAAGCCGTACCAGTGCAAGTGCTGTCAAAAATGTTTTGCGCAGAACTGTGATCTTAAAAGGCACATTAGAATTCACACCAAAGAGAAACCCTATCAGTGTGAATACTGTCAGAAAAGTTTTGCTCGAAGGCATCACCTCACATACCATATCAGAACTCACACCAAAGAGACTCCTTATCAGTGTGATTATTGTCAGAAATGTTTTAAACAGAGTAGTGACCTGAAAAAACATGACAGAATTCACACCAAAGAGAAACCCTTTCAGTGTGAGTACTGTCAGAAAAAATATGCAGATAGAAGTGCCCTTTCACGCCACATCAGAACTCACACTAAAAAGAAACCCTATCAGTGTGAATATTGTCAGAAATGTTTTGCCCAAAAGCATAGCCTCACGTACCATATTAGAACTCACATAAAAGAGACTCCGTATCGGTGTGAATATTGTCAGAAATATTTTACATAAGGAAGTGATCTGAAAAACACATTAGAATTCACACCAAAGAGAAACCCTATCAGTGTGAATACTGTCAGAAATGTTTTACACAGAGTAGTGGTCTGGTATGCCACATCAGAACTCACACCAAAGAGAAACCCTTTCAGTGTGAATATTGTCAGAAATGTTTTGGCCAAAAGCATAGCCTCACGTACCATATTAGAACTCACATAAAAGAGACTCCGTATCGGTGTGAATATTGTCAGAAATATTTTACGCAAGGAAATGATCTGAAAAAACACATTAGAATTCACACCAAAGAAAAACCCTATCAGTGTGAATACTGTCAGAAATGTTATGCACAAAAGCATGGTCTGATATACCACATCAGAACTCACACCAACGAGAAACCGTTTCAGTGTGAATACTGTCAGAAATGTTTTACTCGAAAGCATCACCTCACATACCATATCAGAACTCACACCAAAGAGATACCTTATCAGTGTGAATATTGCCAGAAATGTTTTGCTCGAAAGCATCACCTCACATACCATATCAGAACTCACACCAAAGAGGTACCTTATCAGTGTGAATATTGCCAGAAATGTTTTTCACAGAGTAGTGACCTGAAAAGACACATTAGATCTCACACCATAGAGAAACCTTTTCAAGTACTTTCAGAAACATTTCACACGAAAAGATAACCTTGTAAATCACATCAGCACTCACACTGAAGAGAAGTCTTAGTAAGGGGAATATTATTGTCTCGTCTGAATATATTCAGAGGGAGACTTGTTAATCACATTGATGTGTGGGTCATTTTGGGGTCATTCAGGGTCAAATTACCATAGATTGTTGCAAGTTCAACTTCTGAATACCAAAAGTAATTGCGAAAGCAGGCGAAACTCGTTGTTAGAGAACCACCTTGTTCAAAATGTGTTGGGCACAAATGTTATATTCAAAACTGGAAAACAATCATCAGAAATCACAATCATCAGATATAGTAAATGAAAAATCACTGAAAAATTCACACCATTTCTAAAATACCTTAATTTGCAAAAATAATTACATGTATATATATATATAAGTTTGAAAAATCATGTTAATATTAAAGCAACCATATTAAAATTAACAAAATATGGATGTTCAAAAGTCGTTTATGATAAATGTCTTTACTTTTAAGTAAAACATTAAAGGTTTAAGATTAAAGTCTTTTAATGTAGTTTGTATGGTATTGTTTCTAAAAAGGATCGTGTTAGAGCTTTGACTAAAGAGAAAATATATTAATCCTAATGCTGACAGGGCCTTTTGGTGCTGGGAAAGGAAAGAATGAAGTTTTAAAAGTAATAAAAATGAACAAGTTGTTCGTTTCCCTTGGGATTCGAACCCTAGACCCCTCTGGTGCCAATCAATTTTGTAAGATTTATTAGTGCTATGAATGATTGTAATTGGTTGGATATTCCAAGAAATATCACTCCAAAATGGAATCTAGAAGTTGCTGTAAAATTAATTATTAGAAATAAAATCTACCAGTGTGATATACTCCTGGTTCTATGAAAATACAGCACTATTTTGTGGGATTAAGAAAATATTATGTTTTGCCAAATGAAACATGGCTAAATAATCCTAATCTTTCAGTTCTGACTTTTGAAATTTGAGGGAAAATAGGCCTGATATTGGAAAATCTTATATAGCGACACTGATGTTTGACCTTTTATGTCAAACTGGTTCTGGAAGACTTCAGGGCAGGAATTGCAGAGGGCATATAAGTCTGAAGTCCAATTAGGATGAAATTGACCACTGTGTTTTTAAGTATGCTCAGGCTGCCAAGCAAGTTAACTGAAAACCATGGATTCAAAAGTTTTAAGGATATACATGAAATGTTTATGTTATTCTTTGATGATTTAAAGCTTTAGGCTAAGAGTTAACCCATAATTTTTATAAAAGATTATGAAAAAGATTGTAAAATGTGTTGTTCAAAAACTAGAATGCAAACTGAAATAAGGCTTTGGATAAGTCTTTGGATTTGATTGTCACAACATACAAAAAATAGCCCTGTTTTCGGCCCTTCCAAAAATGGGCCATATTTTAGAATTTGACTTTCATTGCCATGATTGCCAAAATAGTGGAAAATATGAGGTTAAAAGAAACACAGCAGATGCATCATATTTCCTTTTCGGCAAACCCAGACTTATTGCTCACCATCTTGACTGATAGCTTGAACACAAATACTTGTTGTGAATGCAATCTCACTTAAACAGGGTTAACAGGGTTAAAGGTTATTTATAGCAGTGGATCATATACATGATTGAGAGATAAGTCCTGTCGTCACGGTTGATTGATTTAGCTCCCTTCTGCATATTTGTATTGCCTCTAATTCTGTGTGATGTGGCGTCAGAGTCTTTGTTAGGAAGGGCAACCCGAGCGAAGTAAACCACGCAGACACGCCTGACTCTGTTGTTAAATGGTGATGAATAAAGCATGTATATATACACACAGGTTCCAGACATGACAAAATGTTTACTTGCTCAAGCGTATCACGTATGCACACTTGCATTATATGTTTAATACTGTTGTATGATATTGATTGATCACGGATTAACAACGATCGGCTCCTGTACAAAGAGTTGTCGAACAGCGCTTAATTTGGTTATGTCTTTGGGTGTGTTGTCAGCTTCCAGTTGGATCTTGATGATGTCCAGGTATTTCTCAATGTGTTGGTACATGTACATATAAATGAAAACCTGTCATATGATATGAAGTTAGCACCGTCATCTATGCAGATCATTTCACAAAACAATCAACTGTGAAGAAGGGGCTATTCTCTCAATCTCGTATATGATCCACTGCTAAAAACAACCTCCAACCCTAGGAGTGCAAGAGTGCACCCAAGTTCCACAGGAAACGCAGTGGACCAGATCACAACATCATTTGTGATCAAGCGATCAGCCAAAGCTCAAGCCTTGAGTAATAATTCTGGGGTTTTCAAACAAAATAGGAAATATTATTATGATCTGCAACCATACTGATGCATCTGTTTGGGGCAGCTTATGTATCGTTTGTTGGCCGATATGGTGGTACTTGCTCATTTTCAACCAATTATTTTATAGATGTTCCTGTGCCATATACATTGTACTTGGGTACCCAAAAAGGTGGCTTTGTTACATTTTGATGTGCAGTTTGGATTTCAAAACACTGTCTCTTGGGTATTCCTTCACTTAGAAGATTCAATTAGGTCTTAAATTGAGGCTACTTTATTCTATATTACGAGGGGGTATCCAAAGTTTTTGACATCACCCAGAAGGAAAAGAGCTATATTGATGAAATTTTGTCAGTGTAATCACTGGTCCTTATATACATTATGGTCCAAAAATGGTCTCATAAGTATGTTTACTTTCTTTACATGGGGCACTAGATGGGCAGTAGGTGCATAACCTGCAAGATGGTGAAAATTGAGGCACGCATCATGATTAAGTTCCTGCATTTGAAGGGTTAGGCCTACAATGCTCAGAAAATCTATGATGAAATTAAAGCAATCTACGGTGATGATTGCCCATCATATGGCACTATTGCTTTTTGAAAAAGGAATTTCCAAACTGGCCTCATGTCCCTCACAGATGAGCCAAGAAGTGGACGTCCATCACTTATGGATGATGCGCCACAGAGAAAAAACTCAAGAAAGTGGAGGATCTTATCACAAAAAGGTTATGCACCTACTTCCCATCTAGCGCCACCTGTGAAGAAAGTAAACATACTTATGAGACCATTTTTGGACCATAATGTACATAAGGACCAGTGATTACACTGACAAAATTTCATCGGTATAGCACTTTCACTTCTGTGTGATGTCAAAAACTTTTGGATACCCCCTCGTACTCATATTTTTATCCTGTTTTAAAATATTTTTCAATTATTTTCTTATGACGTTTGCATTGAAATGTGCCAAGGGTCGCGGAGGATTAGGGGGAGGAGGATTAGGGGGAGGGATTCATATTGTAAAATTGATTTAAAACCCCCTCTAAAAATTTGAACCTAGTAAAAAAAAGTCTAAATTAACTCCCAGACATCTAAACCAAGTAAATAAATACCGAAGTTCATTTAAAAGACCAATACTTAGAATGATTGTAAATGTGCACAAATATGTGGGGTTACATCCCCTCTACTTTGTGCTTGTTTTTGCCAGCACTCTCTCATTTTTTAACCGATTTCCATAAAAAAGGTGTCAAAATGCTCAGAAGGATGAATCACTTCAAATGAGATGTGTAGGTAAAATGTTTGAACCATTTCATTTTTTTACTATGTAACACATGACCACATGTCAAAATGCTCAGGCACTACTTTCAAATCAGCTGATACCCAAATCATTTTGATACATCACGGTTTTTTGCCTATGTATAGCCCACTCCTAAATACACCAAAATTTTAGAGAATAAATGACCATTCCCACCATTTCTAAAATGCATTAATTTGCAGAGTGTAACTACATGCATGTATATAATTTTGAAAAATCATGTAAATAAAGCCCTTTTTTGTATTGCGAATAAAAATCAAAATTAAATTAAAGGCCCTGAATTTAAAAGTGGTTTACACAATAAAACTGTTTGATTTTAATCAAAAGATTAGAATCTTTTCCCGTAAGTAATCTCATCCACAAAAAAAGCATGATTGTGATTAGTATTAAAAACGTTTTAAGGTGGTACTGCACCCCGTGATAAATTTTGTGACTAATTTTGCATTTTTCTCAAAAAAATAACTACATACTGGTAACAAAAGTTATGTATATTATGCTAACTTTTGTTAGCAGTGTGTTATAATTTTTGAGAAAAATGCAAAAAAGCCTCAAATTTATCAAGGGGTGTAGTACCACCTTAAACTATAGAAAATGTATGCTATTTGCGCTTGAAATTGGAGAAAAAAGTTGTAGTTTTATTTGTTGCAATAAAAATCAAACTTAAAAATTGAAATTTGAATGGCTAATTATTTAAAGTGAGTTTCCATACCATAGTATATCTAGAAACAGTTACCCTCTCATATGGTATGATCATGTGGTTTGAGAAGATAATACAAACATTTATTAATGTTGTAACATTTCAGATATATCGATCCACTGATATAATATCTGCAGTTGAAAACTACTAAAAGTTGAACCAGAAGAAAGACAGAAGCGTTTGAGGATCGTGGTCTTGTATTAATCACTGCTTCACTCCAGGACATCTTTGCTAGAATTGCCTTCTATGGTGGGTTTGAGGTGCACAAAGTAATAATGTTAGTTATGTTCTTCTAAAGTTCAATATGTAATATACATGTTGCATACAGCAACAGATGGCAATGAATTGTTTGAAACCATTTACTTGTGCATTTTGTCGACTCAAGTATTTTTCTTTTGTCAAATTAAAAATCCACATGAACAGACATTTTCTTAAATATGTACGAGCTTGTAGGTGCAAATGTGTGTTTTGTCAGAAAGGTTTATCAAAAAGTGTTGGGCTGGAAAGATATTTGATTACAAACAGAAAATGTTCTGCACAAAAGCATGGTCTGGTATACCACATCAGAACTCGCACCAAAGAGACTCTTTATCGGTGTGAATATTGTCCGAAATATTTCACGCAAGAAAGTGATCTGAAAAAACACATTAGAATTCACACCAAAGAGAAACCGTACCAGTGCAAGTGCTGTCAAAAATGTTTTGCGCAGAACTGTGATCTTAAAAGGCACATTAGAATTCACACCAAAGAGAAACCCTATCAGTGTGAATACTGTCAGAAAAGTTTTGCTCGAAGGCATCACCTCGCATACCACATCAGAACTCACACCAAAGAGACTCCTTATCAGTGTGATTATTGTCAGAAATGTTTTAAACAGAGTAGTGACCTGAAAAAACATGACAGAATTCACACCAAAGCGAAACCCTTTCAGTGTGAGCACTGTCAAAAAAAATTTGCAGATAGAAGTGCCCTTTCACGCCACATCAGGACTCACACTAAAAAGAAACCCTATCAGTGTGAATATTGTCAGAAATGTTTTGCCCAAAAGCAAAGCCTCGCGTACCATATTAGAACTCACATAAAAGAGACTCCGTATCGGTGTGAATATTGTCAGAAATATTTTACGCAAGGAAGTGATCTGAAAAAACACATTAGAATTCACACCAAAGAGAAACCCTATCAGTGTGAATACTGTCAGAAATGTTTTACACAGAGTAGTGGTCTGGTATGCCACATCAGAATTCACACCAAAGAGAAACCCTTTCAGTGTGAATATTGTCAGAAATGTTATGGCCAAAAGCATAGCCTCGCATACCATATTAGAACTCACCTAAAAGAGAGACTTTATCGGTGTGAATATTGTCAGAAATCTTTTACGCAAGGAAATGATCTGAAAAAACACATTAGAATTCACACCAAAGAGAAACCCTATCAGTGTGAATACTGTCAGAAATGTTTTACTCGAAAGCATCACCTCACATACCATATCAGAACTCACACCAAAGAGATACCTTAACAGTGTGATTATTGTCAGAAATGTTTTTCACAGAGTAGTGACCTGAAAAGACACATTAGATCTCACACCATAGAGAAACCCTTTCAAGTACTGTCAGAATCATTTCACACGAAAAGATAACCTTGTAAACCACATCAGCACTCACACTGAAGAGAAGTCTTAGTAGGGGAAATATTATTGTCTCGTCTGAATATATTCAGTGGGAGACTTGTTAATCACATTGATGTGTGGGTCATTTTGGGGTCATTCAGGGTCAAATTACCATAGATTGTTGCAAGTTCAACTTCTGAATACCAAAAGTAATTGCGAAAGCAGGCTGTTGCGAAAGCAGGCGAAACTCGTTGTTAGAGAACCACCTTGTTCAAAATGTGTTGGGCACAAATGTTATATTCAAAACCGGAAAACAATCATCAGAAATCACAATCATCAGAAATCACAATCATCAGATTAAAGTAAATGAAAACTCACTGAAAAATTCACACAATTTCTAAAGTAGTTTAATTTGCAAAATATAAATACATGTATATAAGTTTGGAAAATCATGTTAATATTAAAGCCCCTTTTGTATTGCAATGAATTCAAAAGTGGTTTATGATAAATGTCTTTGCTAAGTAAAAGATTAAAGGTTAAAGTCTTTTCCAAAAGAATGTAGTTTGTATGGTACTGTTTCTGAAAAGACTCGTGTTAGAGCTTTGACTAATAGAGAGACAATATATTAATCCTAATGCTGACAGGGCCTTTTGGTGCTGGGAAAGGAAAGAACAAAGTTTTAAATAATAAGATGAACAAATTGTTTGTTTCCCTTGGGATTCGAACCCTAGACCCCTCTGGTTCCAATCAATTTGGTAAGATTTATAAGCGTTAGGGGTAATGAATGTAATTGGTTGGATATTCCAAGAAATATTTCACTCCAAAATGGAATCTAGAAGTTGCTGTAAAAGTAATTATTAGAAATAAAATCTATCAGTGTGATATACTCCTGGTTCTAGAAAAATTATACAGCACTATTTTTGTGGAATTAAGAAAATATAATTATGTGTTGCCAAATGAAACACGGTTAATTCCTATTCTTCCAGTTAGAAAGAAAAGTAAATTTTTGATAGTTTTGAAATTTGAGGGAAAATAGGCCAAAAACATGCAATTCTGTATGTTTTCTTACAATATTGTACATCATTCTAACAACATTCTAAGACTTGGCACAAGTCTAGGAACTCAAAAGCTTGAGTATAGGCTAAGAGTTAACCTATAATTTTTATATTTTATGTTGTTTTTGATGATTTGTTAAGAAAGATTGGCAACTGGTTTTCAAAAACTTGAATGCAAACTGTAGATAAGTCTTTGGACATAGGAATGTTTTTAGAAAAAGTATACTATTTACGCTTGAAATTGGAAAAGTTTTATTTGTTTCAATAATAGTATTTTTAATATGAATGGCCAATTATTTAAAATGAGTTTCCATGCACCCCTGTACCCACTCGAGGGGTAACTGAGGGATGGGAGGGGGAGTAGACTGGCCTCTGGGAATAATATTGTCAGGCAAAGTAAGAGCCTTTGGACTTGATTGTATTATATTTATTTAAAGTTAGTTTCCATACAGCCCTGTGAGGTGACCTCGAGGGGTGACTAAGGGATGGGTGAGGGGAGTAGACTGCCCTCTGGGAATAATATTGTCAGGCAAAATAAGAGTCTTGTTTTCGCTCCACCAGCTGGACTGGATATCTTATGACCATACTTTTGACCTTGATGAATGATCAGGCTTTTTTACTGTAATTAAACTGCCATAAAATTATATCCAATTCTATTATAGTCTCATAATGTGGATCTAGTGTGTGCATTCTCAGTTAATTTACAAGACCAATGATATTTTCAGTTTAAATTGTTTTGCCAATTAAGTGACCGTTCACAAACACTTATTAAGGGGGCCTGATGCAAAATGGGGGAGGCTTGAAAGTTTTGACCAAAAAAGAGTGACCACAAATTTTCCCGGGAAAATTGAGCTTATATGGTTTTCTATTAAGGGTTGACCGATCATGTCAAAAAGGGTGGGCCCTTAAATGTTTGAGATCTGAAAAGGGGGGCCCAAAAATATTTTTTGCATCAGCCCCCAACAAGTGTTTGTGAGCGGTCCCTAAATGATCAGCAAGCAAAAGAAAACATGCTTTATTGCTTTACAAAATCACTCGCTGCTGAACCTAAAGGGATGTTCCTATATACATCCCTCTCCTATTCAGTGATTCAAGCGAAGGTTAAGTCATTACAATTGTCAAAAAGTTGAAGCCCCATTGATATACATGTACACGTAAAAAAATTCTGTACTTACGTATAGAAATTATAGATTCATCATGTAAAATGCTCATTTTGTCTTTATATATATGGCTTTCAGCTTTATTCATAACCTCATTAATATACGCGAAGTCTGTGATCCAATCAAACGAAATTGATTGCCTGACCGCGCACTAATTGCGAGGTCATTAATAACTCACAATGACTCCTGACGCGCTACAATGACTTCTGCCTGCGCGTGCGTGTATAAACCACAACAATAATTAAAACGCTTATATTTAACAGCATTTTATGGCATAAAATAACATAAAATGCTATTTTGATTTGTTCAAAATATTGAATACGACGGTAATGACAATATTTTGAACCATCTTATTTGAGGTTATTGTGTGAAATTGTCCTGTTTTGTTTTGGGCCTCTGTATTTTTCCTCGGGAGCTACCGCTACCGCTCCCTCGGGAGCTACCGCTACCGCTCCCGCTCCCTCGGGAAAAATACCTCAGCCCAAAACAAAACCCTCCGATTTCACACAATGACCTCAAAATCGATGTTGCGCAGTTACTGTTGTCTAAACCATTAACCATCTGTGACACTAAAAAAGGTGTCAAAAGCTGAATTGTGATTTTTACGATCTCTGAATGAGCAAATCACAGCATTTCAGGTACAAAGTCAACATGTGATTTGAAAAATAATTTTAGACTAATACCAAACATTAATGTTGTAACATTTCAGAAATATTGATCCACTGATACAATATCTGCAGTTGAAACTACTAAAAAAAGAATCAGGACTAAGACAGAAGCAGTGAAAACCGTGGTCTTATATTGCTTGCTGCTTCACTCCAGGACATCTTTGCAAGAATTATTGTCTTCCATGGTGCGTTTGAGGTGCACACAGCTAGTAACTTGAACTACATCTTTAAATATTGTTGGGTTCTTCTAAAGTTCACTACATGTAATACATGTTGCAAACAGCCATGAAACGTTTGAGACCATTTACTTGTGCATATTGTGGTCTCAAGCATTATTCTTGGGACAAATTGAAAGCTCATGTTAACAGACACCTTACTAAATATGTGCGAGCGTGTAGATGTAAATGTCAGTTTTGTAAGAAAAACTTGTCAAAAATTGATGACCTGCCAAGACATTTGATTAGCCACAGGCTACTATGGTACCAATTTAATAACTGTTCAAATATCAGAACTCACACCAATGAGACTCCTTATCAGTGTGAATATTGTCAGAAATGTTTTATGCGGAACAGTGATGTGAAAAAGCACATTAAAATCCACACCAGAGAAAAACCCTATCAGTGTGAATACTGTCAGAAATGTTTTGCACAAAAGCATGGCCTGATATACCACATCAGAACTCACACCAAAGAGAAACCGTTTCAGTGTGAGTATTGTCAGAAATGTTTTGCTCAAAGGCATCATCTTACATACCATATCAGAACTCACACCAAAGAGAAACCTTATCGGTGTGAATATTGTCAGAAATGTTTTGCACAAAAGCATGGTCTGATATACCACATCAGAACTCACACCAACGAGAAACCGTTTCAGTGTGAGTATTGTCAGAAATGTTTTGCTCAAAGGTATCATCTCACATACCATATCAGAACTCACACCAAAGAGAAACCCTATCAGTGTGAATATTGTCAGAAATGTTTTAAACAGGGGTGTGATCTGAAAACACACATTAGAACTCACACCAAAGAGAAATCTTTTCAGTGTGAATATTGTCAGAAATGGTTTGCTAAAAGGCAACATCTCACAATCCATATCAGAACTCACACCAAAGAGACTCCTTATCATTGTGAATATTGTCAGAAATGTTTTGCGCAGAATAATGATCTGAAAAGACACATTAGAACTCACACTAAAGAGAAACCATTTAAGTGTGAATACTGTCAGAAATGTTTTGCGCAGAAAAGTGACATGAAAAAACACATTAGAACTCACACCAAAGAGAAACCTTTTCAGTGTGAATACTGTCAGAAATGTTTTGCTCGAAAAGCTATCCTTGTATACCACATCGGCACTCACACCAAAGAGAGGTTTTAGTAGGGGGAAGATTATTGTCTCGTCTGAACATATTCAACAGGTTGATGTGTGGGTCATTTTGGGGTCATTCAGGGTCAAATTACCATAATATTGTTGCAAGTTCAACTTCTTTTACCAAAAGTAATTGCAAAAGCAGGCTGTTGCAAAAGTAGGTGAGACTCGAACCATCTTGTATAAAATGTGTTGGGCACAAATGGTTACATGTATATTCAAAACCGGAAAATAATCATCATGCAGAAATCACAATCATCAGATATAAGGGAATGAAAAATGACTGAAAAATCACACCATTTCTAAAATAGCTTAATTTGCAAAATATAAGTTTACAAAATCATGTTAATTTTAAAGTATTATATTGCAATGAAGATAAAAATTCAATTAACAAAATAAGGATGTTCCTGAATTCAAAATGGTTTATGATAAATGTCTTAAAAGATTAAGTCTTTTCCAAAATAATGTAGTTTGTATGGTATTGTTTCTGAAAAGACTCATGTTAGAGCTTTGACTAATAGAGATACAATATATTAATCCTAATGCTGACAGGGCATAGAAATAAAATCTACCAGTGTGATATACTCCTGGTTCTAATAAAATACAGCACTATTTTTGTGGAATTAAGAAAATTATTATTATGTTTTATTATTATTAATCTTTCAGTTAGTTGTGACAAGAAAAGTCAATTTTTTTTCCTTTTGAAATTTGAGGAAAAATAGGCCAAAAACATGCAATTATATATGTATGTTTTCTTACCATTGTAGTTACAAATTTCTTAGACTTAGCTCAAGCTTGAGTATAGGGTAAGAGTTAACCCATATTTTTTATATTTTATGTTATTTTTGATGATTTTTTAGGAAAGATTGGAAAATGTTTCCAAAAACTAGAATGTAAACATGAAATTTAGTCTTTGGATAAGTCTTTGGATTTGATTGTCATTACACACGTGACGGAAAAAGCATGTTTTGACACCAGAGAAAAACCCTATCAGTGTGAATACTGTCAGAAATGTTTTGCACAAAAGCATGGTCTGATATACCACATCAGAACTCACACCAACGAGAAACCGTTTCAGTGTGATTATTGTCAGAAATGTTTTGTTCAAAGGCATCACCTCACATACCATATCAGAAGTCACACCAAAGAGAAACCCTATCAGTGTGATTATTGTCAGAAATGTTTTGCACAGAGTAGTGATCTGAAAAGACACGTTAGTTCTCACACCAAAGAGAAACCTTATCGGTGTGAATATTGTCAGAAATGTTTTAAGCAGGGGTGTGATCTGAAAATACACATTAGAATTCACACCAAAGTGAAACCCTATCAGTGTCAACACTGTCAGAAATATTTTGCTCAAAGGTATCATCTTACATACCATATCAGAACTCACACCAAAGAGAAACCTTATCGGTGTGAATATTGTCAGAAATGTTTTAAACAGGGGTGTGATCTGAAAACACACATTAGAACTCACACCAAAGAGAAATCTTTTCAGTGTGAATATTGTCAGAAATGGTTTGCTAAAAGGCAGAATCTCACAATCCATATCAGAACTCACACCAAAGAGACTCCTTATCATTGTGAATATTGTCAGAAATATTTTGCGCAGAATAATGATCTGAAAAGACACATTAGAACTCACACTAAAGAGAAACCATTTAAGTGTGAATATTGTGAGAAATGTTTTGCGCAGAAAAGTGACATGAAAAGACACATTAGAACTCACACCAAAGAGAAACCTTTTCAGTGTGAATACTGTCAGAAATGTTTTACTCGAAAAGCTATCCTTGTAAACCACATCGGCACTCACACTGAAGAGAGGTCTTAGTAGGGGAAGATTATTGTCTCGTCTGAATATATTCAACGGGTTGATGTGTGGGTCATTTTGGGGTCATTCAGGGTCAAATTACCATAATATTGTTGCAAGTTCAACTTCTTTTACCAAAGGTAATTGCGAAAGCAGGCTGTTGCGAAAGTAGGCGAGACTCGAACCATCTTGTATAAAATGTGATGAGCACAAATGGTTATCATCAGATATAAGTGAATGAAAAATGACTGAAAAATTCACACCATTTCTAAAATAGCTTAATTTGCAGAATGTAAGTTTACAAAATCATGTTAATATTAAAGTATTGTATCAATGAAGATAAAAATTCAATTAACAAAATAAGGATGTTCCTGAATTCAAAATGGTTTATGATAAATGTCTTAAAAGATTAAGTCTTTTCCAAAATAATGTAGTTTGTATGGTATTGTTTCTGAAAAGACTCATGTTAGAGCTTTGACTAATAGAGATACAATATATTAATCCTAATGCTGACAGGGCCTTTTGGTGCTGGGAATGGAAAGAAAAAAGTTCAAAATAATAAAATGAACAAATTGTTCGTTTCCCTCGGGATTTGAACCCTCTAGAAGTTGATGTAAAAGTAATTATCAGAAATAAAATCTACCAGTGTGATATACTCCTGGTTCTAATAAAATACAGCACTATTTTTGTGGAATTAAGAAAATTATTATTATGTTTTGCCAAATGAAACATGGCTAAATCTTAATCTTTCAGTTAGTTGTGACAAGAAAAGTCAATTTTTTATACTTTTGAAATTTTAGAGGAAAAATAGGCCAAAAACACGCAATTATGTATGTTTTCTTACCATTGTAGTTACAAATTTCTTAGACTTGGCACAAGCTTGAGTATAGGGTAAGAGCATCCCTGGTAAGAGTTAACCCATATTTTTTATATTTTATGTTATTTTTGATGAGTTTTTAGGAAAGATTGGAAAATGTTTCGAAAAACTATAATGTAAACATGAAATTTAGTCTTTGGATAAGTCTTTGGATTTGATTGTCATTACACACGTGACGGAAAAAGCATGTTTTGACCCTTCCAAAAATTTACCATATATTAGAATTTCACATTCATTGCCAGTTTAGAACTATAGAGATTATAATTTAGTTGTGTTTCATGAATTTGGCAAAGCAGTGCAATATTTTTCTGGAATAGGGTGTAGAAATGTTTTTAGAAAAGGTATACTATTTACGCTTGAAATTGAAGAAAGAAAAGGTTTAGTTTTATTTGTTTCAATAAAACTCCACACTCAGAATTTTAAATTTGAATGGCTAATTATTTAAAGTGAGTTTCCATACACCCCTGTACCCACTCGAGGGGTGACTAAGGGATGGAAGGGGGGGTAGACTGCCCTCCACGAATAATATTGTTAGGCCAAATAAGAGTCTTCAGTCCACCAGGTGGATGACCACTCTTTTGACCTTGATGAATGATCAGGCTTTTTTTTACTGTAATTAGATTGCCATAATTTAAATACAAAATTCTAAATACAGTAGGCCAAAAAATTAAGGTACCAGTTGTGTTCACCCCTGTATATCCTAAATAAAGAAAAATGTGTCAAAAATAAAACAAGCAGCTAATACATGTACTCTTTAGCTCTGATTTAAGACCTCATTTGTTGAAATTGGTTGAGAATTAAAGAAACGATGGTCTAAAAACCTACTAATCAATGAAAGCACGACTCTACTTTTAACGTGTTAATCAATGGAAGAACAGCACTGGTTCTCTTGTTTGTGAACGCATTGTGTGCAAATCAATAGGGCATGCAATATGGAGCAAACTGCAACTTTAAAATTGGCATCCTCGGGTTTTTGGTTCATCATATCTTTATTTCTTCAACAGTAATTCAAGCTAAAAAATGCAGCTATTGGATGCTGGTTCCAATTATGACATATCTGTCTTTGTTTAGGATAATACAAGGGGTGAACATAACTGGTACCTGAATTGTTTGTCTTACTGTATACAAGTCTCATTATGTGGATATTTTCAGTACAAATTGTTTTGCAAAAGAAAACATGTGTTATTGCTTTACAAAAACACTCGCTGCTGAACCTAAAGGGATCGATGTTCCAACAAACATCCCTTCCCTAAGGCCTATTCAGTGATTTTGATATGAAAATTTTGGCAAAAAATGAGAAATACCGTTTCATATACCTGGAGAGAATTGATCAAAGATTGAATTCCCTCCTGATGAGGTTCGTATCAATGAGTTGATTAGATCACAAGGATGTCATTATAGCCAACTGGGTCAATGAATAACCTTGTGTGGTATTTGGTTCCCAGGAAGTGAGTTTTGCCTGAGGCGATTTGTGGTTGAATGTTGATCCCTCATAACAATAGGGGTCGGTTATAGAGGGGTAAAAAAGGGTGATGTGTCAGATTCCTTAGGGCTCAAGCATATTTGATGCAGGATGATTTCCTGAGCATTTTGACACCTTTTTTTAAACTGAAATCGGCCAAAAATTAGGAGGTGCCGGCCAAAAAACTTATTCGGACAGGGGGGTATAGAAATTTGTCATTTTTCATCAAAAATATTATTCTATGCCTTATTCTATTGATATTGGTGTTGTTTTATACTAGTATGTTATTGTTGCCAAAGAATCCCATTTTTTAAAGTTGTATAAGATTTGAGGCATCTATGTTCTTGGAAACGGCCATTTTATGTCAAAATTAGGGCATGAGGGTGCTTTGCCAGTGCATGAAATTAGAATTCGCTCTTCCAATTGAAATTTTTGTTGATATAACTCCATAAGGAATTTGGGCATTTAAGCTTTTTTTTCGTTTGGCCGTGGCACCGTTTTTTAGCTCAATTTGCAAGGCAAATTGACCTATTGTCATCGTACAGATTTGCAATGGTTTTTTACTTTCTCTTGCTACATCGTTTGAGTAATGGAGCTGGTAATTTGAGGTGGCGATCTTTGCAAGTTTGTTCATGAAATTTACTTATTTTGCTAGGGAAAAATGGACAGGAAGTATGCTTTTTCGAGCAATTTGTCACAAAATATTGTGCAGTTTCACAAGAATAATCTCATTCCTAGATTACTTACATGCTACACCAGGTTTAACCTTGGTGTTTTAAGCAATATAAGTCATCTGTTACATGTTTACATTTTAGCTTTGCCAATGATGTTACTGTGTTTTATGGAGGTTTAGATTTGGAGCATGTGTATTTTTGCAGAGACCTCTCAGATATTTGTGAGGATAGTTTTACCATGGTTTTACATAGTAATTATTTTTTATGTGAGATTGTAAAATTCTAAAATTCTAAAGCTCTTAAATATTAGACTTGTTTCAAGTCCTTTGGCGTCCATAGTTAGTGAATGTAAAATTCATGGAAGCTTTGCCACATCTTCCAAAAATTTCTATTACTTTCCAAAGTTTTGAAGTTATCTAGTCTTTCAAGATATTTATTTACCATCATAACTTTGTGAAAATCTATTTGACATTTGAATTACTAGTGAATTACTTTCTTATCATACTTTACCCCAGGCATACTGTGCACTACAGGGGTAGTGTTTGAGCAAAATACACACCATGCCCACAAGGTATACTTCCTCATAAGAGCATGAACAGAGAAAAAGTAAGGAGAAAGACTTGATCAAGGCTATTAAATATGTATAAACCACTAAAACCTAATGTCAACAGTAGAGTGTTTGTTCAAGTTACAAGGACAAAGTAATCAGGGTTGCCAAGCTAATGGTTTGGTAGCCTAATTGGGTAACTTTTGAAGATTTTCCCTGAGACTTCCAACAATTTCCTGTCCCACAGAAACAGATGGTTAAGAAAAAAATGGGTGGCTTTTCAGCAATGCAGGTGCAATTTGGATGTCTTGAAGCCTACATTTATTTAACTAATTAACAGACACAGATAAATTTGGGGTAAAGTTAGTAATTGGAATCCTTGAGAGCGTTCACATGGTAGATTTCCCCCCAAGTTTTTGTCCGAGAGCTGCTTTGCTCAAGCAAAAATTCCTCTGTGTGGATATGCCTAAAGACAAATATTTATTACTGCTAATATTCCTGTCAGTTTATACCTGAAGATATTTAGTGCCCATTCATTTATTTATTATTCATTAACAATTTATATGCAGAATAACCTCAGCACCTTGCCTCCCTCCTGAGCAGTGGCATTGGGAGCTAGGGGGAAAGTTGCATCCCCAACACAGAAATTTCCAGTCATGAAAATGGGGATGGAGATCAGAGTATGTCATTAAAATGACTGAAAAAGGTCAAAAATTGACAAATGGGGACAGAGTTTGGCTTTACTCCTGCACACTAAAATGCTGGCTATGCTGTTGTTCCTAAGGCCACCTTTGTTTCAGATGGACATTTTATTGTGAAAGGACCTATATGTCATTGCACAAGAAATACAATTAGCCCCTGAATTAAAAGTATTTAATTATTTTTGTAATCACTCAAAAGCATTTTGTGAGAATTTTACAATTGAACTAAGTGCTATTCAATTTTTATGGGCGTTTTTATTTTACATGTAAAGTCTATGGGGGTGATGAATGATGATTAGAAATGGACAGCAATATTGAAAAACCCTCATTTTGGGCCATTTTAGTCACTAAAATGACCATAAAAAAGAATAGCACTTAGTTCGGCTGTAAAATTCACACACAATGCTACCTTAGTCAGTACAAACATAATTAAATACATTTCATTCGGGGGCTATAGCAAAAAAAAAAAAAAAAGGAAATTTTTTTAAATTAAAATATATGATCTTATAGTATGAAATTGGTTAATTTTTTTCAAACCTGATTTTTTTTTGCATATTTGTAATGTTTACACATGTCCCAACTTGCACCTAAATGGAATCGGCCAAATTTGTTGTCTTTGTAGGTCAACAGAGCAAAGTTCGACATATGTGATGCGATCAAGCAAAATCAGTCGGAACTCGGAAATATTGATTTTGAGATATAGCCAAACAAAGGCAATATTTCCTTTTGTTTCCTCTTGTTTTGGAAACTCTCTAATTGCTCATATCTTTGGAACTGGTTGTTCAATTTCAATGGGGTTTTCTGCAAAATCCAGCTTTGTAAATGCTTGTTAATATTCTATAAGAAACTGAAAATTTAATATTTCTGAGTTCCGACTGATTTTGCTTGATCGCATCACATATTATCATAATTTTAAAAATTATGATAATATGTCCTCCCATAGAACTGCATGTTAAATGGTCAAAATAACTAGTGGGGTTTCTTTCACTTTACCTCGTTATATCAACTTAAAACGGACAGCAACCCTCCCCGGCAGTTATTTCAATTATTTCAACATTTTGAATAAAGAATAACAAAATTAAAATTTGATGGAAATCGTACATTAAGCCTTTAATGGTTATGGAACAAAGGTGGAGGGCCCTGTTGCACATAAATGACCTTTATATACATGTACATTATGCCACGTAAAATTAAAATTTTGTTTCACATCCCCACCATGAGAAGTGGATCTAATGTAACACCAAGATACTTGAATTCATTTGTATGATCAAGCATGTCATATTGTTGAACTTGGTAAGAATGTGAGATGCACCAAATACTATATTATTTAGTTTTATTGTTAATGTTGAGAGTTAACTCGTTTTTATAAAACCAACTAGCAATATTCTTGACATAAATAAATAAAGAAATGTTATAAACACAATTAAATACCAGTATATTAAAAAAACCCAATTTGATATATTCAACGGTTATACATATATCTGAACATTATATTTACGTCAAATTTCAAATAACAATTGAGCTACAGCACCCTTGGTGCTCTTGTTGTAATTTCATGAAGCCCTCCATTGAAATGTACACGGAATGAAAGTGCATTGACCCCTGTACATTTCAATGACAGCGTTCCATGAAATGTTCAAATGGGTTTTTAAGTCAAACTGTATCATGTAAAAAGTTCAAATTTCTAGATCAGGTGCCACTTGTGATTATCTTCATAGTTATGATACTAAATTTTGCAGTTGAAAGAGCATGCGCGTGCTAAGAGCAAAGCACCCTCATACCCTAATTTTGACATAAAACGGTAGTTTCCAAGAATAAGGATGCCCTGAATCTTATGCAACTTTCAAAAATGGATTCCTTGGCACCAATAACATATAAAACAACATCAATATCAATAGAATACGGCATAGAATAACATTTATGATGCAAAATGACAATTTTCAGACCCCCTCAGGCTCAGACCCCCCTGTCCGAATAAGTTTTTTGACCGATTTCAGTAAAAAGGTGTCAAAATGCTCAGGAGATCATTCTGCATCAAATAAGCCTGGGCCTTAAGGAATGTGGCACATCATGGTTGTATAACCCAGTACTAATACAGTAAAACCTCATTATAACGAAATCTGATACAAGAAAAACCCTGTTGTAAAGAAGTATTTTTCCAGAACCAAGATACAAAATTCTTTTGTTATTTATTGTTTTTACAACACTGATATAACAAAATTTGGATATAAAGAACTAATTTTTTTTGTCCCTGACATCTTCGTTATAATGAGTTTCCACTGTAA